>NC_079415.1:29829617-29869617 GCF_026213295.1 Gadus chalcogrammus | reverse complement strand
AAAATAACAGAGACTTGTATTTGTATTATCAAACTCTTTTTTGTAAAGACAGACAAACCGTCCCTTGTCCTCTTCTACAACCGCTTCACCTGTGGTTCAGAGCCAAAGGAAGAACAAAATGCGGCAGTTGGACTGTTTTCCTGTGTGTCTCGGAGCCACAGGTCTGAACACGTCTGGAGACGTCTGGGCTGACGTCAGCCTGGTGTCCAATCAACCGCCTCGTTCCGCCTCGTTCCGGCTCGCTTCGGGATGACTCCTGGCTGCCCTCACTTTCAACAAAACATACACACACATGCTGGAGCCATATCTAATCGAATTCGGTGAAACAGGCCCTACCTGATGTTACGCTCCCATGTTATCACTACTCCAACCCACCTACACACACACACACACACACACACACACACACACACACACACACCAATCTTTACAGTTTCTTGTGTATATCCTTGAATCAACAGATAAGGTCTTTGTTTTTGTCACTGTTTTTGAGAGTGTGGTTTCAACCTGCGAGTCAGTTTGAAACCAAACCTAGTGTGTTCTTTAAAACTGGTAAGGAAGACGGCTGCTATAAGGGGCCCCCCATGCATCCATTTGTACAAGGGGCCCCACCAAAGACCAATGGAGTCGACTGTCTGATGGTCTGTTGTATAGCGACGGTGGGTTCAAATGTGTTTTCAGTTCTTCTCACAGTTTAACCTTAGTGCAATAGGCCACCTGATTCATTCAACTCCTCCTATAGAAAGGTTAGTGACGATGTGTGGGTTGGCTGTGTATGACAACGGTAATGATAGGGATTACATGTTTGATACATTTTGTTGATGGCTGAGTAACATGAGTGACAATGAGTGACAAAGCGTTGAAGGAATGACACACGTTATTAGGTGCTATTAGCTGAGCTTCATAAGAGGTTCAACCCAATCGGTTTTGGTCTTCGACTACAGTTGAAAAGCCGAATGAAACAGCCAGCTTACGTTCTGCATTATCTTTATTAGCTATCGTTGTATGATCAATTAAGGTCTTATGCCATTTCTTTGACATTTGCTTTATGTGCTAGCACAAAACACAAACCAAGTGCAAACACCCACCAGTGACCTATGGTGATGATTAATGATAGCAAAAAGTTAGCAAAAAAAAAGCTAAGCTAATTAGGGCGAGAGGAAGGATAGAAGAAGAAAGAGGGGACAAAAAGTGGGATTCTAACTGCTGGTGCACATGCGTGTGTGTTTAATTTGTTTAACATGTTCACGTGTTTAGGGATTATGGCGCTTGCTGTGTCGACGATCGCAGACGATTTCACCGTCTGGTTCCGTCCTGTTTCAAACGATGATGCAACATGGGAAATATCCCGTTGATGACCTTCCCATGCAGAATTCCTTTGAGATTTGTGTGAATTTCAGCCCACACTTCTCAGGAGCAAAAACAATGCTACCTTTTCAAGATCATTAGAGGGAAACACACACACACACACACACACACACACACACACACACACACACACACACACACACACACACACACACACACACACACACACACACACACACACCGACAGCTTTAACGGTGAGGAAACAGATGCTGATTTGCTGAATACCCAAATTAAGATTATAGCTCCTTAAAGCATACTTTTAGGGATTGGCAGCTTCCTTGTAAGATAAATTACGCTGTTGCAAGTTCACTCACCCTATCTGTGGTTGCTAAAGAAGATACCGGGGTTGGTTCAGATATGCTAACCTCTTCACCTTCAACTCCCTGTCTAGCTGTTCGTTTGTAAGTGTATGTGTGTGCATGTGTTTTGGTTTGTGTGTGTGTGTGTGTGTGTGTGTGTGTGTGTGTGTCTGTATCTGTTTCTGTGTGTGTGTGTGTGTGCGTTTGTGTGTGTATCGTGCCCTCTGCCCAGATTTGAGAGCTTCCTGTATGTCGAAATATTCACAAGAATGACAAATGCCAGTAGGTTTCAACACACACACACGCACGCACGCACGCACGCACGCACACCCACTCAACACACACACACGCACACCCACTTAGGCACGCACACAAACAGGAAGGACGCTTTAACACACAGTACTTGTTAATAGGCGTACTTATATGTTCTGACAGAAGCAATCTCATCAATATGGAGCCCAGATATTGGCACCAATGGAGAATAATAGTCCATAACTGAAGCCATAACGTGCTGTGAATTTTGTGTGAACTACCCATTACTGTCAGGGACAAAACCAGACAACCCCATTTCACAGACAGATGGAGCACATGTCGGGTCTGCTCCTGTTCATTCACTACACTCACTCAACACATTTCCATTATACATAATACTGGTGTTAGCGTGTGGCAGAGTGGCCATTTTCTCCCAGCGGTCGGCAACATAAGGCAACCGTACGAATGGTCGAGTCAATGGCTTCATCTGAAGCGTAAAAGGACAAACAAGATGTTCCAGATTTTGTCACGACCGGTGGAAAACAGACGGCTAAGTGTTGACTCAGGATCCCCACGCTTTGACGCGTGGCTAATAAGCACGCCGCAAAAACACCCGGCCTGCACTCACGTAGTTTGAGTGATGATGTCGTACCGCGCGGCGAATCAACGCACCAACTAAATTGTGCGTTTGTTGCCATGGATACTGACAAACGTTTTCTTTTTGATAGGGTTAGGGTTAGGGTGGGTGGATGATGAAAGCACAGGTGCAAAGGTTAAACCGGCACTGGAGCACCATGTCATGTTTCATTATCTACAAACTCCCACAAGGGCGTTGTATAAACTGGGGACTCTTTTCACCCCCTGGTATCGACTGAAGTTTGAAAATCGTCGTCATGAATAATAAAAGCTCGCATATTTTTTGATGGAAGTTGAACAAGAAAAGGAAAAGCAGAACTATGAGTTGTTATGTTTGCAACTTGAAAAGGGTTCTGTAATACTACTGGGGAGTTGTGTGCTGGTTGTGTTATTGCTTAATGGACCGATTAATTGTTTGATTGATTGGTAGCGAAAAACATTGTTGCACATTCGTCACTACCCTTTAAGAATAGGCTAATTAACCCCAAAGGTATAATATGTCATTTCTGCTGGATTTCTCTTGGTCCAAACATTGTTGGAAACAAATCGGATTATTATAGTACCCAGCTCTACAAAATATATAACATAACAACTATAGTCATAATTAGACATTACAATGCAGAAATGTTGCAAGGCATACCTTATGCAAATTTATTTTGGTTTTTCTCCTTTTCTTCTGTTTGTCTGTCTATCTGACTGCCTGTTTGTCTCTTGTTGTCATTCTTTCCCTATTTGTCAGTCATCCTTTAATCCTTCTTTCTTCCTAGCTAGCACACACACGCACGCACGCACGCACGCACGCACGCACGCACGCACACACACACACACACACACACACACACACACACACACACACACACACACACACACACACACACACACACACACACACACACACACACACACACACACACTGTTTACCCTATTTATCGTGTGCTAAATGAATGTTCATATGGGCAGCAGAAGCCTACTGAAGACAGAAGGCCGCTCAAAGCCTGTCAGGACTATGCTGATCTGTGTAACGACCCAGACAAGCTCAGACAGGGGTTCCAGCTTACCGAGACAAGCCAAAAAGCTTGGGCCATCTTAAAGCCCACATTCAGCTAGCTAGGGGAGAGAGCTGTCACCTTTAAAAAAAAAAAAAAATCACGAAAGTGACTTCCCCTATGCCTGCTGTAACCCACAGATGAGGTTTCAGTACGGAAAAACATTTCTGTGATGTGACCTCTCAATATGACTGAACGACATAAGGTTATGCCATTGACTCACTTCAATGGGTGCCCGGTCATTCAGCTGTTCAGCACCCAGGCTCTGGAACTCCCTCCCCCCACACATAAAACAGTCAGACACCATTACAACCTTCAAGTCACAACTCAAAACTCACCTGTTCAAACTCGCACACAACGTCTAACTGATCACTGTTTTGATTGTTGTTTTTTTTCTTTGTTTTGTTTTGTCTTGTTTTTGTTTTATTTATTTATTATTGCTTATGTTTATTTATTTATTTATTTATTTTTTCCACAATGTCTTGTTTTTTTTTTTAAAAATGTATGATGACTATATGCTATGTAAGGTGACCTTGGGTGTCTTGAAAGGCGCCTCTAAATTAAATGTATTATTATTATTATTATTATTATGCACAAAGTATAAACGAATAAACGCACAATTACTAAAGGACCGTTCAATTTCAGTGTCATGTTTGCTCGTTGTCAGACAGCCAATCACAACAGCCCTAGGTCTGTAACCAATAACGTCGGAGGACACCAAGGCCCAGTTCCAAGGCTGGAGAGAAAATCTACCAATTAGGGGCACATGGAAGAAGATGGAGCGAACATGTGAAGTCCGGACACACACATGGACGATTCGTGTGAACGGAGGTCTTTTGTTACAAGCCAGCAAATCTGGTAGCGATCAGGACGATCATTTGCTGAGAATCCGTGGGAATCTCGAGGAGAGACGGGATATTGGACGATCTCCGGTGGAGCAATGTGTACCTAGGGGTGATAGAAAGTGACATGCCTTCCATGTCCCTGGTTTCCAAGCGATGTGCACGTGAAGATATTAATGTAGTATGCACGATAGGAACGTATTGTCCCAACGCCTGAATGCTAATCCTCAACCCCCCTCCCCGTTCTGAGAGCATTACTCAAGAGATTCATTAGAGTAGCTGCTGCATGTTCTGCAACATGTGGAAAATGACAACATCCCTTTGAATCAATCCCCCATAAAAAAACGACATAAGGAAAACGATTGCCATTCCCTGTTTCGCCAGAGGTGATGCTGTCCCTTCGGTTTAATGTTCCTCTAAAGGTTGCCTTTAGAGGAACATTAAATAGCATTATAAGAATAAATAGCATTCATTCTTATAATGCTGTTTGATGGATGAAGGGAGTGACCGGAAGACTTGATTTGAAGCCCTTGTTGGAATCGTCTTTATTTATGATGGTGATTCAGGTTGTTGGGAGGGGTATTTAGTCATTGAGTGGGTGCTTCTTTCCAATGCGTTTACCAAAGTGACGTTATGTTGTTGAGGAGCATCTTGCTCAAAGATGCCTGCACCCCAGGAAAACTGTGAATATTGAACATTTTGGCCGGGAGTCAACATCCAACTTGACTGTCCACCAGAAGCCCGAATGATTAGGTACTGAATTATAGATGGAAACATTTCATCAGGGTTTGCATATGGCAGAATTGTGTGCTAATCCTAACTTTGTTGATACTTAGCAAACAAACACACACACACACACACACACACACACACACACACACACACACACACGCGCGCGCGCGCACGCACACACACACACACACACACACACACACACACACACACACACACACACACACACACACACACACACACACACACACACACACACACACACACACACACACACACACACACACACACACAGAGTGTCAATTTCTGGCAATTTCTGCCTCGATCTGCCAGTATCAGCCTATACAAATATAATACACTGTCTATGCCTCTTCCATCTCACGCCCCCCTCCCAATCCCTCATTCTGTGCGAGATTGCTGGTGCCGTTCGCTCTCAGCTGAGCCAATCATAAAAGAGCTTCTATCATAGGACACAATTCCCGATAAAAAGGAGGAATTCGGTTTATGTTTGCTGTCGGACGTTTTCATCGACCACCCGTGTCGCCGTCAAACGTCCACGCGTTGTTATAGTTACGTGGCAGTAAACACATGATATAGAAAACCTTGTTTTATCTAGGCCGGAGATGGATGACAGCCTAGTTTCAGGGTTTTCCTCGCCTCCAGATGTTTACCACATGTGGGCTTTATGACGACGAAAGAATGTCCATAACAAAGTGTGAGCACAATGCAGGGGGATCAGCAAGAAACCCACAACGCTTGCCGCATGGTTGGGTTAATCTATTGTCTACGGATGTTTTTATTCATTGTTTTTGTTTCATAGCTGAAACTAAAAATGTTTGCGTCTTGCAAAACTGAATAACGTCAAGTTTATGTTCCCAAAAATGGTTGAGTTGCAGTTGAGGGTTTATTTAAGAAATGAATGAGTAATGGATTTTAAAATTACATTTTGCTTATTTATGGGCATCATACACGTTGCATTTAGATACAAGCCCGTAAAACAATTGGGACCACCTATGATTCTCCACGAAAGCTTCAAGTTAAGAATGACAGAATACTCTGTTGCTCAGGAATGCTCATAGGTGTGGTTTGTGGTTACCAACAATAGTCGCCAATTACCCTGCTCTGAACCAAATTGTACTTTCATATGAAAGTTTGGCTGTTGGGAGTGAGCTGGTTGCTGATTGGCCAGCAGGACAGAGGCGATGACAGCTGTAACTATATATAACTATTTATTAATGTTTGTATATACTTAACTGAAGCACGTTCCTTGCATCACTGAACAATCCCAACTTTCTAATTTAAAATAAAATAAAATCCAAAAAACTATTTTTATACATATGAACCTTTATGTAGAACTTTTTCCCTAGAATCCAGTTTACCAGCTTATCCCGCTTACCTTGCTCATTCTACCCCACACCGTCTCGCAGGGTTGAGTCATACGTGGATGTATTACTGTAACGTGGAGAAGAAGAAAGAGTGGGCTGAGGACAGAAGAGAGGAGGAGGAGGAGGAGGAGGAGGAGGAGGAGGAGGAGGAGGAGGAGGAGGAGGTGGTTTCATGGTTTTCTAGAGGAAATGGTTTCCTAAAGGCCGGGTGAAAACAATGAGAGAGAAGAGAGAGAGGTAAAAATGTTTGTGTTCCATGTAAACTATTCAGCCATAGCCATTCTTGTGATGTGTTCACCCCCAGACGTTCTCTGCGCTTTAAATGCTGCCGGGGTCACACCAATAGACGATGATGATTAATCGATAGATCAACTTATGTCTTATATCCCTCATAGTCCCACACTCGGTTTACGTTGATAATCTTTGACCTTCTGAAATGAAATCAGGAAATAAACGAATGACTCAGACTCTTTCCTCTTCTGGCAAGCTTCCTACACGCAGATGAAACAAGGTTCCAATTTCAATCCATTTTATCTTCCTTACAACCGTAGAAGGCTCACTCCCAAATCAAATCAGTGCACTTGTAGCGCTTGTTAGCTAACTTTAGCGCTCAAATTGGCGTGACCGAGCCTCAGTTCGGGTTTAAACAGGAAGTTCCATATTTGGCGTCATTCGGTCCGTTGTCTTAACGTATGGAACGTTACGGTGGACATTTCGGAGCCAGAGAGAAGATGGCAAGCACTCTTCCATGAAATCCAAGCTCAGCCGTTCGATTTCCTGGAAGACCTTCTCCTTCTTGATCTCCTTTGTTTTGCAGAATTCTGACGATAGTATACTGTTTACATTTCTATCGTACAGATTTCCAGATGTTCCCAGATATCCAGCCATCCCATTGCGCTTTGATATTATGTTTTGTTTTATTTTGGGCCATCTCAGACAAGGAGACGTGCACACACAAACACACACACACGCACACACACACACACACACACACACACACACACACACACACACACACACACACACACACACACACACACACACACACACACACACACACACACACACACACACACACACACCAAACACGCACACGCACACACGCGAACAGCCTCCTCTCCATTACAGTAAGTGTGGAGTGTGGGTCCAGATGGGGACTTACAGAGGTAACAATGGTAACATTACACTCTCTGTTCTCTCCCTCTGATACTGATCGCTTTCCCCTGGTCGTTCTCCTCTTCTGGAGGGCCCAGCTAATGGCCGAGTGTCACTTCCATTTAACATGAAACATTTAGACATGAAACATTTAACATTTGAAACGTTAAATGCATCCAATTTAGTGGAATGCTTTTATCCAAAGCAAACGAAATACTCTGTGCTTCAATTAAGAGCCTCAATAAACCAAAGTCAATGCGAACGGTGACCCCCAAAATGGCGCCGGCAAGCGACAACAAAGCACTTGTCTAGAGACCTGAAGGTAAAGTGTGTGAGGAGAAAACTAAGAGGACGCCGTGTTCTTCAGGAACTTGAGCCAGAGTGAATCCAACCAACGAGATAAGATGGATCAAAGACTGACGTAGAGATGGGAATCACTGCCCGTAGGTGATGTCCTCCTCAGATGAAGGCATGCAGCGTGGTTGCTTCATGGCGCTAGAGGGGTTTTCCTTGGGTTTATGACCTTACCTTGTGACAAGGTCTGGGTGCGTGCGATGCTGGCTGCACCTTAACCCGGGCTGGATTTGGTCCAGGAAGGATTGGAAAGGGACGGTGGCAGGGTCCTGAATAATAGAATGTCTGGAGGTTTTAAAAAATGTACGATTTTACGATATGTTTGTCTGGATTGATGTTCAGGAAGCAGAAATGTTCGACTTGTCTCCAGAGAGGAAATTATGAAGGCTGTTTGGATGATTTCTGGGTAAACATGTGCTAGGTTACTTTGTAATTGGAGGTTGTTTTACTTATTTGGTACATTTTATAGTTTGTTTGACTTCGATTTATTTTTTAATGTGAGTAAACACATCCCTGATGTATGCTGCCCTGGCAGAATCGTAACATCCACTTTCATTTCCTGACATGAACATGATCGCCTCGCTTGAATATGAAGATGTGTAGCAAACTACAGTGCATGCCCTTTGGTTTGTGACATCACAAGTAGGATGTATCAGAGCTATCAACTCCCAAGTAAAAGCCATACTGTGTGCACTTCCTATTGTGAGTCACAAGAGGGAGGGGGCTAGGATAAATATATATATATATATATATATATATATATATATATATATAATGTAAATCTGTTTACTGACTAATGAAGTCATTTTGGAAAAGCAGAGCGCACAAATTCATTCAGTGTTCTTCCCTAAGGGCAAATTGAACATAATTCCTTTTTCACCTTCAAAACATATTATAATACGTCTTCAAAACACTTGGAAATAAACTAGTTTGGGCAGGGTTGGCATAAATACACCAAAAATAAAGAAGGTAAAACATTCTCTTATTTTTTCATTATCTTTATCTTTGGAAAGGTTAATGCCCGTCAATCAATACCGTCTTCAAGAGCGCCCGTTTTACGATGGCTTCCTAAAGGTCTGAGATAATGAGGTGATTGACCATTTTGTCATTACACAAAGCGTAATTTCAGACCACCATTAGTATTCTGTTTGTGTGTGTGTGTGTGTGTGTGTGTGTGTGTGTGTGTGTGTGTGTGTGTGTGTGTGTGTGTGTGTGTGTGTGTGTGTGTGTGTGTGTGTGTGTGTGTGTGTGTGTGTGTGTCTGTATGTTGTTTTTGTGTAGACACATTTGAAGGATTGTACACAGTTTCACATGCCAATGTTTTCCATTTGTATATGAATTGCTCTAGTTGTAAACGGAAGGATCTACCAAACAAAATAAATCCAGCTTTTTCGACAGCAAAGTACTTTCATTAGTGGGTTTTATGAGTCTCCATGCAAGAAGAGCCCTATTTATTCAGTAAAGTGCTACTCTTCTGCAGACCTGACCTGCCTTCAAATGACTCCATTAAGCCAGTTTATAGGGAAAACAACATTGAAAGACAGAGCCACTTAAAATAAAATGTGCCACACAGTGTCTTTCACAGATAGCAGCACAGTCACGTAATGGAATGGGCTTGCATTAGTTTCAGGTTAAAGGGATGATATTATGCCACCAGGTGTGAGTGTGATTGGCCATTACAAGCCGGGAGTGACAACATAGATGTATGCTTGATAGATCAGATTGATCACTTAAAGACGTGATTTTCAAACGGCTTGTAACGGCTAATCACACTCACACCTTGTGGCAAAATATCACCCCTCTAAGGAAGAAAATGAAACACATTCAATTAATTAATTAATTAATTAATTAATTAAATGAGTTTCAGATGATAGTTTGAAAAGTCGGTGAACAATTACAAAACTTAGAAGGTAAGTTGAGCTCCAAATCAGTTTTTCATCAGTTCAAACTCATTCTGTTTGGGTATTCAGAATGGTTGGTGACCATTTCTGCGTTAACTAAAATGTATGAAGCTGAACTACGAGGCATGAAAAAATACAAAAGGTATTTCACTTGCTGCTACTGAAAAACACTTTCCCAGAGTGGTAGTTTCCTATTGGCTGCTCAACCTAGCCCAAGCGGTTGGGACGTTGGTTTTGACGGCGATTGACCACGCCCCTCGCAATCACTCTTATGGAATCCAAATAGTCATTATTTTTCCTTAAACCTTGACACCTTTATTTTTATGGACTTTAGGAATTTCCTGTGCCGAAGTTCGGGTGCCTTAAGGAGGGAGCATGGACATAGCCAGGAGGGGGGGGGGGGGGGGGGGGGGGGGGGGGGGGGTGGGGGGGGGTGGGGGGGTGGACAATCGTCCAATATTTCTTCATAATGGTAAAGTTAGATTAAATTAATAGTGCATATATTTCAGTTTCCGTTCAGGACTTTAAAAAAATAAAATAATAATTTGGCCAACCTCTGACCAAGGGGGGCCATAGCACCCATGTGGCTACGCCCCTGGGAGGGACTTTATTTCATAATGGACGAGAGAGAGAGAGAGAGAGAGAGAGAGAGAGAGAGAGAGAGAGAGAGAGAGAGAGAGAGAGAGAGAGAGGGGAGGGGGGGGGGGGGGGGGGGGGGGCAGAGAGAGAGAGAGAGAGAGAGAGAGAGAGAGAGAGAGAGAGAGAGAGAGAGAGAGAGAGAGAGAGAGAGAGAGAGAGAGAGAGAAAGAGAGATAGAGAGGGAGAGAAAGCTACTAACTGGGCTCATGGACTTGTTTCTGAACTGTAGTTGAATGAACTATAGGATCAGAGACACTCACACTCATGTAAAACCCCACTTCCTCCCTCTGTGCAAATCACTGGAGTGCAGGGACAAAAATGTTCCAATCAGACCCTCAAAGCGGCGGAAGCAACGCTTCGATTAAAGGGAATGAAATCATTTATGGGGGGGGTGGGGGGGGGGCATCTGTATAGGATCTGGGTTTGCTCAGTCTGGACATTAAGGGTTCTGAAACGAGGTCCCGGGAAACAGGAAATGTGGTGGATTATTGGCAATAACCGTGAGTGGCGGTTAGTGTGTGTGTGTGTGTGTGTGTGTGTGTGTGTGTGTGTGTGTGTGTGTGTGTGTGTGTGTTGACAGATCCTGAAGGACAAAGATCTAGAACTTACCGGCAGTGATCTCCACCTCAGCGTCATTCTTTGATTTAGCTTATCAGTTTTTTTCACACGTCTTGGATTCGCTCTCCGACCTTTATCACCTGGAACAAAGAGGGCTGTTGTTTTATGACTATGGCCTCCCACCAACAGGTCTGTCGGTTGGAAAAAAAAAGTGTTTCATAAAGATTTGGAAAGTGAATTCTAAACTAAATCTTCCCACTGTTGTTTAGTGTCCATAGTTGAGCCCACTGGACTGGAGCCGGGAGAGAATGGTCCGGTCTTTTGAATTACTTCGGAGGGAGGTGAATCCGCCGTAGCTGTCGAAGTGCACTTTACCCCATTGTTGCTAAGCCTAGCGAGAGACAGGGAGAGACAATAATGTTTAATTGTTCAACGTCTGAAGGAGTAATTTAGCTACATTTGAACTATTAAAAGTCCCTGTATAATTGCCCATTTAACACTTTAAAGGTTTTTCTGGCATTGTTTACTTTTAACATTCAACCTGTTTAAAATATTAATTAACTTGCATTTAAATGTACATTTTGTATTAACATCATATACATTGATACAGATGTGCATTATATTGTCCCTTACTTTATTATTTTCAAGGATATTGTTCGATGGGAGCTCCTGGAACTCTCTCGTTAAAAGTAACTCTCTCTCTCTCTGTCTCTCTCTCTCTCTCTCTCTCTCTCTCTCTCTCTCTCTCTCTCTCGACACGTGAGAACGGTAAAGAGGGAGGGTGAAAAGGGGCAGAGAAAAACGGAGGGAGGTGGGAGGTTGAGGGGTGGAGGGAAGGTGGAGCTGGAGGGCTGAAGCCGTCAGACAGGCCTCAGCATGCCTCCTCTAAGCCTCAGATAATGAGATCTAGATGGGGCTCCATCGGGAGCTGGCTACCTATGAAGAAAGAAGGTCGGGGAGGTCAGTCGAAACATGGCAAAGTGGGTTATAAATGTCTGCTGTTGATATGGACAGTATTTACTCCTTCTTCTGTGTTGGCATCTTTCAGAATCCCCGCCTTTTGGAGTTGTACGTGTCTTTTAGTAAGATGACGCATTAATAATATTGGTTTGATTGACTTGATCGAGAAAAATATATACAATATATGTTTGTGTGTGTGTGTGCGTTACATTTGTGTGACTGTGTCTTGTGCATTTGTGTGCTTTTCTTGTCTTGTCAGACGGATAAGAAAGCAAGTCAAACGCAATGGTTTGGAATGAGATGGTTTATTGACACAAGCTGCACAGACCCTCTCGCTCTCTAACACACACACACGTGCACAAGTGCACACACACACACGCACACACACTCACAAACAGAGGGACCTTCTGACTAACGTTTCATTCCCTCCCTCGCTCTAGCACTCACGCTCACATACACATATACACAAGCTCAGGACACCAGCTCATGTTTGTTTTACAGTACTTTCTACTGACCATAACACATCATATTAATTTTTTAGGTAGCATTTTGGTTGGATTCAGGTACATTTCAGTGCTGTCTGTGCTACAAAACACACATTACATTACATGTTCGTGTACAAGTGTTCACATGGACATACATTCAGACTCACACTCATGCTAATGCAGGTGTTGGGTCAGGTATTTCCCTATGACACACAACAGGACAAAATCACACTGTTCAATGTGAGTCTCCCCTTAAAAGTTGGATCAACACATCCCAGGAAAAACATTGGAGAAAATAGGCCTGCTCTTACACACACACACACATTGCATACAAACACACACATGCACTCAAATATAGTGCATTCACACACACACCAGTACATTAACATACCCATACACACACACACGCACACGCACACGCACACGCACACCACACGCACACACACACACACACACGCACACACACACACACACACACACACACACACACACACACACACAACAGCTCATACAGTAACACTTATAACTTGGCAGAACATCCACAGTAAGCAGTAAATGGTTAATTCATGATTGAGTCGGGATCGTAGGCAGCAAGCAACACGCAATAAATAGAATCAGACGCAGTCTCAGCGATAACAGCCCACACAAGACCAATACATCGATGCTAACGACATTGTCAAGGGCAACCGTCGGATCAAACAGAACAGGAATTTTGTGGAAAGAGAACAAAAGTGGAAATTACTTTTACGACATTCACACAACTATCACTTGGCTGGCTTGTCTATGGTCAAACCATAACCCAAAATACACAATATCTCTGTCTCCAAACAGAAAGCAGTTGGCTAACCAGTGGATTAATATGAGCCGTTGACAGAAGCTTGCGGCAAACAATGGGCTTTATATGACTCCAGAACAATCTTTTTTTTTTTATTGGCGCATATGAATGTTTAATTTGTCCACGTTTATTGAGTGTGAGTCGGCTATGGGTCCAAGGAGACCCGTTTTAACAGCGCTGAGGATTTCCCTGCTAAATGTGTTTCCTTTCGGAAATGAAAACACAATTCACGTGTAACCCAACATTTAATAAACTAAGATGGAAGATATTTATCTCACACTATCTAGAACGTTGATTAGCCTAGGTTGCGGGGGGGAATTAATTATACTTAGCATGCGATCGGAGGATTAAAGCTCAACAACACCTCGATACAATGAATAAGGAAATAGACTGAAAAAAGTTTGAGACTAGTGCTGACGATTTTGAAGAGCATGTGGATCCGCAGAATACACAACATGTATGATCAAGTTTGAACTAATTGAATGCAACTTTGAAACAAAACAAGTATTCTTTTTTTCATCCAAATGTGTCAGTTACGCCTCATGTTAACTTGCCCTTTGTTTTCTTTCCAACTTTCTGTCAAGCCTGAGGCTAGCTTTAACTAGCTCCCTCACAAACCAGGGTCAGAGACTTCAGGAGATTTTCTTCCCTTACCATTCCTGCTAGACCCTTTGTTCCATAGGGTAGTGTCGGGTGACTCAAGGCATGAGAGTGCAAAAGGCTTTAACCTGGAGTCCATAAGAACTGCCTGCCGACCAGGCAAAAAACATGGCTCAAGGGGTGAAGGTACAGAAGCTTCAAGTGAGTATGGAAGGCCAGAGGCAGACATAGAGAACAAACATAAACTGTGGTTTTTCAAATTGTCTCATGTTGGCAGGAGAACGTACAACAACATCACTAAGATCAAATCCCTTTTGAACCATTCTGTGCTCCTTGGCAAACGGCCAAAGGAAAGGAGCCTACCTAGCTTACTTTGCATCACCAGCTTCCTGTGGAAACATTGGGTTCGGTGCAGTCATGGATTGGGATGGGCTTCAGACACCTTTATGGCCACATATTTTTCTGCTCACTAAACAAGATAGTCCTGTTTCAGTTCACAATCTGCCCTCCGATATTGGAAAAGCCTGTTTGATTTGGGTTCCTGGTCTGTACATTATCTAGGTTTGGTTTCAAATGTGTTTCAAAACGCATCATACCCTGAATGGACCACACCAAAAAAATTAAATAATAGAAATCAGTGGACTTGATATCCTGTTTTCAATCAAGCAAACCTCGATCGGAGATGTCTTTCCTTATACCCTCTTAATACATAATACACTTAAGTTCACATTCAATTCAAATTCTTACTGCGCCGCCGCCGAAAAACAACGACAAAACACAGCTCTGATTACGCAACTCAATCCCAAAACAACGAGACGGAGCAATGCGAAAAAACACAGGCGTCCTGTTGAAGTGCAGTGGACACGTGTAGCGAGGGGCCGGTGGGCCGTAGGGGTCGGCCGGGGGGGCTCTGCTGACCCAGAGACATCTCCGAGGCACGGAGAGGCCGCGTGTTGCTGCGGCCACCCCAGGACTGACGCATCCAACTGCTGACTCCCGCTTATTGGGAAAGCAGAAGCTTGCGGCCCCGAGCGTGAAGGATCGGGTTGGAATGGCGTGGGGACGGGTAGAGTCATCGTCATGGCGACCATGCCGGGCAGTCAACACCCAAAAGCAGTTTCCTTTTTTTTTCCGCCAGATTTTGCGAGGGGAAACTTGCAGCAGCAACAACAAAAACAACAACAACAACGACATTGTCAGGTTGTTGTTTTTTTGCACCATGATTCCCGTCTCTCACGTTCCACGCGGTCCCATCGTGGTGAGATTGTCACAGACGCGCACTGCGCCCCCCCATAGAGGTGTATTCAAGCATGGCTTTAAGGTCTTGCTCCTCCCTCTGGCGGGGTCAGGAGTCAGAGGTCAGGGGGTCAGACATCCATGGTGCACAGGGTGGCCTCGGACCCCGGGCAGCGGCTGCAGTCGGCCGACGGCGGCTGGCTCACCACCAGCCGGACGTTCCTGAGCCGCTGCTCCGACGACGTGGAGGACTTGAGGGCGGAGGCCCGGGGCGAAGCCAGGGGCCGGCGGCACGCCGACGCCCAGCAGAAGTGCAGCACGCTGGGGGACCAGAAGATGAAGACCCAGGGGTCGATGATGGAGTTGACGGAGATGAAGCGCAGGGCGTTGAGCTCCGCCGGGTGGGACTCGCTGGCCTGGTCGTACGAGTTGAGGTAGACGCGCACCTGGGGAACACACAACGTTTGCACACCTTACACACGGTTTATCGACATTTACCGACTTTTACAAGGATTTACCAAAAAGAGTATTTTTCACCTGCCTGAGTAAAACATTCAACAGGCCGAGCAATTGCTTGAATATGATAATATAATAATGATAATACTTGGTGATAATAACATAACTTGCTTTTGTTTTCCCCTGCTATATGTTCAAGTCCATCTTTAAAGCTGTGAATGTTGGACCCAGCACACAAATATACGTTACACTTTACTATCTTTATGTGGTGTAGGTTATTTACTTAGCACTCGTGTTGTATTTGTATTCACAGACAGACAGAGAGGTGGATACAATTGATAACGCCCTTGGCCACAACTATCCTGTCTATTTGTGTCGTGGTTCGCACACAAGGTGAACCCGGGCCAGCTGAACATGTGCACAGCCAAGCGTTGCCAGTGCTTGTGTCAACACACACAAAGACGGTGGCACTGAGGTCACGTCAAGCAGGTCCACTTTATCAAATAACTCCCTCGCAAAATGTCAAAGGATTTACATCTCAAGCGTTTGCTCTAGACCACTGGATCGTTTGTATTTATCGACGCAAGTGAACGGTCGATTAATGCATAGAATGTAACGTCATTTTTAAATGAGCCAGTCATCTTCATAATAAGTATGTACTACTATCTAGAAGATTAGAATGGTTGCAGGAAGAGGCCAGGGCATCTTGCTTAAGAAAACCTGCGATGGGCAACGGGAATCGAACCCGGTACCCTTTGACTGGCAGCCATACACCCTTAAGTATGAATGTTTTAATCTGGAGGAGGACGCATACATCCGAAGGCTGATGGGAGGTTAAGGCACATATGATTATCGGAGTACCGCTGTCCAATATTCATCCATACATTGATCGCCTTAATAAGGCACCAGGAATGCTTGGGAAACAGCAGTTTAATGATTGCTGTGGGATTCTAATACAATCCCAGGAAACCGTGACAGATCACTCACTCCCTCCCTCCCTCCCTCCCTCCCTCCGTCCCTCCCTCCCTCCCTCCCTCCCACTCTCACTCTCTCTCTCTCTCTCTCTCTCTCTCTCTCTCTCTCACTCTCTCTCTCTCTCTCTCTCTCTCTCTCTCTCTCTCTCTCTCTCTCTCTCTCTCTCTCTCTCTCTCTCTCTCGGCCCCCAGGGGGGTGCGGGGGAACAATGATGTCATGTTTCCTAATAAATGTCCACATCTTTCTACACTTATTTCTGCAATCAGTATATCGCTCCGTCTATCCGTACCTCTTTTCTCTTTTAAGGTTTCTTTTTGGCCGGAAAACTGTAAACTGTTCATCTATTAGTGGGTTTCCTCTTTCACAAACTCGGGGGCGTACGAGGAGCAGAGCCGCCAGGCCGGGCCCACCAACCAGGTAGAGACTGGTGCTCTCTCTCTCTCTCTGTGTCTCTCTCTCTCTCTCTCTCTCTCTCTCTCTCTGTGTCTCTCTCTCTCTCTCTCTCTCTGTGTCTCTCTCTCTCTCTCTCTCTCTCTGTGTCTCTCTCTCTCTCTCTCTCTCTGTGTCTCTCTCTCTCTCTCTCTCTCTCTCTCTCTCTCTCTCTCTCTCTCTCTCTCTCTCTCTCTCTCTCTCTCTCTCCCTCTCTCTCTCCTCTCTCTCTCTCTCTCTCTCTCTCTCTCTCTCTCTCTCTCTCTCTCTCTCTCTCCCTCCCTCCCTCCCTCCCCCCTCTCTTCCTGTCCCTGGAGGGGATCTATTTCCTCTAACCCTCACCAGTGCCCCATCCCCCTCTGCTGTGGTGCGGTGCCTTGATGTGAGGTGGAAGTGAGGTGGGGAGACAGAGGTCCAATTTCCTGAGCCCATGTCACCACGGCAACTGGCTCCATCAACACATCCCTCCACCCTTGATGCCCTGCAAACTCAGTTCCGTGCCCAACCGGTCCAAGAAACTGTTGGGACTAATGTGTTGAAGCGATACATTTTGTGAAGACAAGTGAAGAAATCGAGAACTCAAATGAAGAAGTGAAAATGCCGATATATTTGCTTCCCTAATTTACTCTGTGACGATGTTGAAACAATGAAGGGAGATAGTACTGAGTGATTGTGTTTAGGCTGGAATATGTTTGTGTGGCAGGGGGCTAGCCATTGACTAATGGCCCAGATGTCTTTTTAATCACTTGCACATGTAGCAATAATTCCAATTTCCAGATAAGCAACTTATTATTGTGCAGTATTCGTTCCTGTGTGTATGTGCGCGCGTGTGTGTGTCTACGTCTGTGTGTGCCCATCATTTTGCCTCTACATGCTGCTGTGCGTTTGCACTATGTGAGCACACTTCAAACAAAGATCAATGTTTCTGATTTTCGGGAAAGAATAAAGAAGGAATAAAGAAACCGTAAAAGCCGTCTGTGGCCCTCACAGTTCATTCCTCCGGCTCTGCTCACTCACTGCAGGCCAGACATCTGTAAGTACTCTGTGATGTGGGTCCGGGTGGCGAGGGAGTACATGCCAATCAGAGCTGAGGGCTTGGGCCTGTTTCTCCCAGAAGGGTACAGCTGCTGCAGACTGGGCAAGTTTGATCGATGGCAGCCAAAGGTGTTACCTTCTGTCTTTTGTTATGAAACGTATATAACGAAGACCACACACCCAATCACCCAGAATGCTGTGCGCTTTCACTCCACACAGCATCATGACATAATACACACACGCCGTTATTAATACAACGTGGGTTGAATAAACCTAAAATAACAATGTGATTATTATGCGATCACATTGTATTATACGTTCTCACGCTCCCATTTGATGTAGAGCATAGGCGAGGCGAGGCCATAGCCGTGAGAACATTTCATCTGGAGAGTACATCAGATGAAATGTGCAGGCTCACTACTGGAGAAAGTCAGCGTGCCATTTTGACATGACAGTTCTTTAATGTAGTAAATCACCCGGGTCAGCACCCACAATCTCTCTCTCTCTCTCTCTCTCTCTCTCTCTCTCTCGCTCTTGCTCTCGCTCTTTATGTTCTGTGTTTAAAGCATACCTCTCTCAACCTCTTTGTTCTGTGTTTATACTTTAAATCTCACTCCCTCTCTCTGTTCTGTGTTAACACTATCTCTTTCTCTCTCTCTCTCTCTGGTCAAACTATATATCTCTCTCTCTCTGTTTAATATATACCTCTCTCTCTCTCTCTCTCTCCCTCTCGCTCTCGGTCTGAGTTTAAACTATAGCTCTCTCCACCTGACAGTACCATACTCCCTACAGCTACTTCCATCATGAAGGGCACATGTAAATCGATGAGTGGTGACCGGTCTGTACTGAGTACTGTACTGTACTGGGCAAAGATTCACGTGTGGTACAACCGCTTTTGTTTTGGACTTTGTGGTCCCGCCTTTCACGCTTGAAATGAAGGTTTATCTTGTTTGTTCTTAATGCGCCGTTCTTACTTCTGTAGCTCTTTTCCAGAGCTACAGAAATCTCCCTCTTATAATTTCTATGTCTCATTATTGCAACAATATTAATGTGGCTGGGCCGAGTCTGCAAGTCTACCGTCCGTCAGTCTCACCAACTCTGTCCTCTCTACCCTCTGTTCCTCCGTCTGTCTGTCTGTCTGTCTGTCTGTCTGTCTGTCTGTCTGTCTGTCTGTCTGTCTGTCTGTCTGTCTGTCTCCCCCTATCTACCGTCTGTCTCTGTCTCACCATCCCTGTTCTCTACCCTCTGTTCTTCTGTCTGTCTGTCCCTCTTAAAATCTCTGTCCTCTCCACCTACTGTCTGTCTGTCTTACCAGCTCTCTCCTCTCTACCCTCTGTCTATCACACCATCTCTGTCCTCTCTACCCTCTGTCTGTCTATCACACCATCTCTGTCCTCTCCACCCTCTGTCTCTCTGTCCCTGTTAAAACCTACCTTCAACCCTTCTCAATTATTCATGCATCAGACAAGATTGTTATTAAGTAACAATAGGGCACACAATGTCTGCACACACACACACACACACACACACACACACACACACACACACACACACACACACACACACACACACACACACACACACACACACACACACACACACACACACACACACACACACACACACACACACACACACACACACACGTAGAGGCATAAACACAGCAAGTACAAATGGATCATATTACGTTATTCTGCAGATATCAAACTACAAGTGGCATAGTCTGTGTGTGCGTGTGTATGTTTGTGTGTGTGTGTGTGTGTGTCTGTGTACTAGAGAAAGGAAATACATTGCTTATTCTGTGCACCTGTAGGAGCTATCAGTCAGAGGTGTTTGAGTGTTTATATATATTTTCAGAAATAATCATGATAAAAGAGAAAAAAAATATATATATTTGTATATAGTTTAACATAGTTGTATAAGAATGATATGAGTTTGTTAGGGATGTCAGTTCTGTAAACCGAAGTGAATTGCAAGGAATAAATCAATTTCTGTTCAGGATGCCACTGTGAATGTGTATAACTATGCAATACATTTGTAATACACGTGTAGACAGTACATATGTAATATACGTGTAGACAGTACATGTGTAAAACATGTGTACATGGACGAAATATGCAAAATGTCTTGTGCACTCGAATGTGTTTTTGTGTGTTTGTGTGTGTGTGTGTGTGTGTGTGTGTGTGTGTGTGTGTGTGTGTGTGTGTGTGTGTGTGTGTGTGTGTGTGTGTGTGTGTGTGTGTGTATCAGTGGAGGCTTCTCCATTGAGGAGAGGGAGCAAGATCCTCCCTAACATTGTTGAGAATAAAAAATGTAGATTGCCCAGACTACTGTAATGAATTAATGCCCTTAAATATGAGTACTTCAATGCCTTTGAATAAATAATGTTCGTTTCCCTGGGTGAAGGGACATTAGCACCCCCTATCGCCTATTGACAATTACTTCAGGGAGGAAGGTCCTCCCTCAGCCTCCGTTGACTCCCATTCATTTCCCCGAAAGTACTGGCGGGCCGGTGAATAACATGGGTTTCAATGGGAGAGAGGAGGGAAGTCCTGCTCTGAGTGGGTGTGACCTTCGCAAAGCAGGTGAAATCATCTGAAGGATAACGAGATTCTAACATTTGCGAATAAAGTGTACAATGGAAACATTGGAAACAGAGGGCATTGTTCATGTTTAATTACAAAGCATTCCATTCATTGAGTTACAGTGCTAAGTTACCGACCAAAGAAACAGGTAGACCACTTCGCAAAATCGAGATCACCAAAAGTAATGGCAACGTCAGTGTTGTGGGTGCTACATGGTTTGCTATATACTCATGGCTTACTGGTAGCATTACTAGCAATCGACTGTATTGCTGGCCCTGTTTGCTAATGAATAATGGCAAATCTCCAACGTGGGCGGTTCATGGTTTCACTGATGTGAAGTGTCAAGTTCACGTTGGTGCTGCTATGCGACTTTCCTTGCTAGCCACCATGCCTATAGATCAGGTTGTTTGAAATAATGTCCTCGTTCTTTTACTAGTTACTCAGACCGTTCTGTTGGATATTGTGGAAAGGGTGTGGAAAGGGTGAATGATTCAGGGCATGATGCATATTAAATGGCATCACTTTTGGTCTTGAGTCTTTTTTTAAAACAATTGTAACTGAAAATAAACATAGCTAAATTACATCCAATAACCTCAGCCATTGAGGGCAAAAATAGGCCCCGATTTTTTTATTTACTTTTACAAATCAAGAGTAGGCCTGATTTGACTGATGGGCTTTGCGTCCTTTCCTTCTGCCCTTGTCGTCCATTTCAAAGATAGGCTGCCCACCAGCTTTCAGATTACAGTGATAACACTGGTGGCTTTGTATCCATTTTATTATTTTATTCACATAAAAAAATAAAATATCACTATCCCTCCCTACTATTTTGTAGTTCACCAAAACACCCTAAAACAACTTGAGTCTCACATTCTTATGCCACCGTACACCAACAGTGCAAGCAGGCCAATGGCAACCAAGCGTGCAGTCCTTCCTTCCTCACTTTAAAAACCACCAGCCGCCACTGATGTGTGTGTGTGTGTGTGTGTGTGCGTGTGTGTGTATGTGTGTGTGTGTGTGTGTGTGTGTGTGTGTGTGTGTGTGTGTGTGTGTGTGTGTGTGTGTGAGAGAGTGAGAGAGAGTCTGTGCGTGCCTTTATACCTTTTCATCTGTGTTGATGTTTTTGACTTTAAACCATATTGACCTCACGACCGAGAAGTTATGCGTCATTACAATTATTTCACTTTTAATGACGCCTAACTCCTCGGTCACAACCACCTCATCTGTCTTTTTCAAGGTTCTTCTGATTACTTCAGTCTGTGAATCTCTTTCTCCCCAAACTCATCACTTAGGCACCCACGCGGTAAATTACCATCGTATTGCTATGCAGTGCCATTCTCAAATTAATAACTCCCAACAGCCCATAAAAAAGAAGGAACGGGCTGTTATTCACCCCTGTCTGTGAGCGAGACAGACTGCACTCCGCCGCGCCAGAGCCACCACACAATCTACCAATCACTGCATTGTGCCGCTAGAACTGAAACGTCCATTTTGATTTAAATGCAAAACCATCCAACCCTCCTCCTCTTCTTCCTCTCTCCCACTCCTCTTCCTCTTCTTCCACCCTCCCACTCCTCCCCCTCTTCTTCCTCTCTCCCACTCCTCCCATTCCTCCTCCTCTTCTTCCTCTCACACGCCTCCCCCTCTTCTTCCTCTCTCCCACTCCTCTTCCTCCTCTCTCCCACTCCTCCCATTCCTCTTCCTCTTCTCTCCCACTCCCATTCCTTCTCCTCTCCCTCTTCCTCCTACTCCTCTCCACCTACACCTCTCTTCTCATGATTCTCATCATCCTCTTCCTCATCTCCTCCGCCGCATCCTCCTCTCCCCTCCTCCTCTTCCTTTACTGCCCTCCACCTCTTCCTCCTCTCCTCCTACTCCTCTGCCTTCTTCCCCTCTCCTCCTCCTCCACCCTCCCCCTCCACTCCTCTCCTACTCCTCCACCCTCCCCTCCTCTCCCTTCCTCTCCTCCTCCTCCACCCTCCCCTCCTCCTCCTCCACCCTCCCCTCCTCCCCCTCCTCTCCTCTCCTCTCCCCTCCTCTCCTCCACCCTCCCCCTTCCCTCCTCTCCCCCTCCTCCACCCTCCCCCTCCTCTCCTCTCCTCTCCCCTCCTCTCCTCCACCCTCCGCCTCCCCTCCTCTCCTCCTCCTCCACCCTCCCCCTCCTCTCTCCCTCCACTGCAGAAGGAGCAGTTAAAGTGATCTAGTATGGTGGACTGCGTTTGGCCCTGGTCCCCAGAGGTCTCTCCTCTGCAGTGGTCCGCCAATAGGTTAAGGGAAGCAATCCATGCAGAAGGGATGAGGAGGTGGGGAGAGTGACTGCAAGGACGTGCCACTAAAAGACCACCAGCCTCATTAGGCCTGGGACCGCGGTGAGGAGACCTCGCTCAATGCCGTGTCTGACGTTCACGTTTTGCAACTCAATACGGTGATTTTCATGAGTCAGAGCGAGAGTGTGCATGTGTCCAATTCAATTCACCCATTTCACAATGTGCGTCGGTGTTGAAACACGTTCAACACTGTTGTTGTCACAGCTCAACGGGGTTCTGGCCTCTCACATGATATAGGTTGTGGGTTTGATTCCCATAGTGACGAGGTGCTTCGACAACGGTCTTCTACTGTGTTTGCTCTATTCTAGTCTTTTTCGATAAAAGCCACCACTAAATAACTAAATAGTTTTGGTTTTGCAAATGGCGTTTCACACTGAGATTAAATAACATTTGGTGCACAAATAAGTAGGGCTGTGTTCAAAAAATCGATCCGCGATCCGATATCGATTCATGCTCAAAAAGCACGATATCGATCCAAAAATGTCTGGATCGATCTTTAATTAATAAAAAAAATAAAATAAAAAGAATTAAATAATTTTAAATTTCAAATAATACTTGGATTTTGTCTAAAATAAATACTTGATTCTTGACTCTTCTCTCTCTGTGTTCCTCTTACACATACACAGATACAATCACAAACACATGGAGCTGTTTTGTCTATGGGACATTATTTATTTGCATTATGTAAATAGATCGATATCGAATCGAATCGGATCGAATCGTGGATCGAATCGGATCGTGACCTTATGAATCGGAATCGGATCGATCCAGGAAATTCGGATCGATTCCCAGCCCTACAAATAAGGTTGTTAGGTTTTATATTCAACACTATTTCTAAGTTTGTTTGTTAGTTAGGTTGTTAGGATATATGTTTTATACTTTTATAGATATTATTTCCTTTCTCATCTATCTTTCATCTAGCTAATCACTGATTAGAATCTTCTGGATGCTAATCAGTGGCAGACTGCCTCAGGTCATTTATGAGCTTTGGTGAACACTGGGGTTGCATCCGAAAGCATTCCCCCACATCGTCACTTCCTAAACCTCTGGATGATCCCCCTGAGCTGTAGAAGCAGCCTGACTCCGCCCACGTCCTCCACAGCCGACGCCCCCTTTAACGAGCCGTATGCCTGTGTGATTGCAGGTATTTTACGACAAGTTAATCCATCGTAACATCTGAAGGCTTAGTAATAGGGGCGTTAACTGATGTTGTCGCTTAAAAAATGTTTTTGGGTCAGTGTAGACTGTGGAGTTTGTTTTGTTTTGGAGGTGACTAATTGGAAGTTGGACGGACACCGCGTCTCGAGCCCACTGTTTAATTTCTCCTCAAGTCTAAATTATTCCCCGCATGCGAGCGGCGGAGAATGTGATCTCTAAGTTATTATGGACAGTAGACTAAACGCTATAAGACTACAGCTAGCCATCTCATTCCAAGATTTTCTTGCGTGGAGTTAAAAAGATTATCCTTCACACTAAACTTTTCCGTCACCAGCGGCGTCTCTTCGGAGCTGTCGTTTTCTTAAATGAGCCGCGGCAATGTTTTACCTGAGCTCCGATCATGCCCGGCTCTCTACACACGGTCAACAAAAAATAAATAGCAGGCGGCTGGCACGGCTCTAAATGACTGTTATTTCAAACGGCACAATTTAATCTGATCGGTCAACCGGTATTAACCGGTTCATGAGGCACGGTGGTCGGTCAAGAATATTTTACATTTTCGCCATCCCTACTGAGTAATGGTTCAACGTTGACGCAACGCAAGGGGTTAACGGACCCCATACATCCTTACGGACTGCAAGGGCGCCTCCCAAATATTGTAACCTTGCGCCGAGGCGACACAGCAGCAAGGGCTGTGATTGGTCCGCTCACTGAAACCCGACGCAGAACCAAAACATGTTCACGGCTGCGTGGGAGCGTCCGCGCGGTCGTTACGTTGCGTCTATGTGGAACCGTTGCTGGGCCTTCAGTACCTTCAGACCCCACAGGAGACCTCGTCGGCACAGAACCGGTAAAGATATAAAGATGTTGAGGTTCATACCGTACTGAACCGTGTGTGCTCCTTGATGATCCCCGATGGAAGATTTAGACAATATTTTAGCCAAAGTAATTTGGCTAGAACGACGCTAGGTAGGATTATATCGTCGTGCTCCGCAGTTAATCAGCAAATCAATCTGATTTGTTTGGAGAATCCCTCTTGGCTGTCAATAACGGGAAGGTCAATGCAACACTTCTGGACGCTCGAGAAAAACATAGTGAGGGAGGGGGAGAGGAATAAATCTTTCTATCTTCTGCTCATTTCTGCTTTCTCTCTCTTTATATCTGCTCTTTCTGATCTCTCTCTCTCTCTCTCTCTCTCTCTCTCTCTCTCTCTATATGTCCTACGATACGATACAATACGATACGATAATACTTTATTGTCAGAGCAAGACTGAAATTGGTCTTGCACCCAGCTCTATTTACAAACATCACAGACAAGACATTAGGACAGGACATGAAAAACAGGACATCAAGACAGGACCCACAATAAAAATACATACATTAATTTACATTACATTACATCTGCTCTATCCTCTCTCTCTCTCTCTCTCTCTCTCTCTCTCTCTCTCTCTCTCTCTCTCTCTCTCTCTCTCCCTCTCTATCTCTCTCGCTCTCTCTCTTTATATCTGCTACGTCTGCTCTCTCTCTCTCTCTTTTACATCTGCTCTGTCTGCTCTCTCTCTCTCTTTAAATCTGCTCTTTCTGCTCTCTCTCGCTCTCTTTACAGCTCTAAAATCGCACACTAAAGCGGCAGGTTTATTGCAAGACCATCAGGCCGGTGATGGAAACATTTGAACTTTACCATCACGTCCACCATCCCAATATGAATGTGTTTCTGACCAGCATCTAGATTCTACCTGTTGCGTGAAAAATGAATCAACTGTATCGCCGGCAGTTTTTTCATTTCTCCATCCACGCCTTGGCAGTACACCAACCTCAGAGCCTTCTGCATAATTCATGCATGGCTTCATTTCTAAATAATGCCACACACCACTCACCCATTCTTTCTATCTGGCTCATACAGACCCACCCACACACACACACACACATACAAGCACCTATACACTCTAACACACGCACACACACACACACACACACACACACACACACACACACACACACACACACACACACACACACACACACACACACACACACACACACACACACACACACACACACACACACACACACACACACTCACAAACAAACTGCATAACCTTTACGGTAAACATATTGCCATTATGTTTGGTTCGGTTCAATACCATCGTCTCTGTTACCGTCTAACATCAGCCCACTTAAAGACAGAGTTAATGAAATGGCCAGAGGCACTTGGACGTTATTGAAAGCATTGTGAATATACATTAAGATAAGAATAGAAAGAAAAACTGAACAGGGGAATTTTACAAGCGTCTACAGCACTGTAGCTTATATAGCACTATAACTTAATGTATATCGCATTCCAGCACTACATAGATTTTATAGGATTAACAAACTAAAACACTAAATATATAGCGTCTATAGCACTATAGTTTATTTAGCATTATATCTTCTATAGAAGCTATAGCACTACAGATCTAAAACCATAGCGTCTACAGCACTATGGTGTCTTTAGCATTATAGCTTCTATAGCACTATCGCACAACAGTAATAAAGCCTCTGTAGGACTATCAGATTATGGCACTATGGCACTACATTTAAAGCGTCTTTAGCACAATAGTGTATTTAGCATTATAGCTTCTATAGCACTCTAGCATTGCAGCTCTATAGCTTCTATTGCCCTGTAGCATCTAGTGTCTTCAGCACAAACTTTTTTTACTATACTCTGTTGCAGTGTTTACGTAGCACTGACTTTATTATTCAACTCATTCTCAATGACCTCCTAATCCTCCCTTTAAATTCTCTTCATCAGTTACCTTGTATTCTATCATCTTTTTGTTTTCTGCAGTAATTTTGTGTGTGTGTGTGTGTGTGTGTGTGTGTGTGTGTGTGTGTGTGTGTGTGTGTGTGTGTGTGTGTGTGTGTGTGTGTGTGTGTGTGTGTGTGTGTGTGTGTGTGTGTGTGTGTGTGTGTGCATATATGTGGGTGTATGTGTGTATGTGTGTGTGTATATTTATGTTTACATGTGCGTGTATGTGTGTGAGACCAGACAGTTTCCCCTTTGGTCAACCAGCTGTATTCGCGGACGCACTCTGACCTCAAAAAAGGTAAGAGACGACCTCAAGAAAAACCAAAACACTTGGATGTGCACACTACCCTGATTTCTACCCTGGTGAACTCCCTCTTGCACACCACGCATTTGATCTGGTATATGGCCCATAAACGCTTCTGTAACATCTCACACACACACACACACCAATACAACACACTGAGGGTGCACTCACACTAGGCCATCTGGCTGTGGCCGTGGCCATTTTCACACCTAACCGTGCTCAAATCTGCCAGTGTCAGTGTGGCCAGTCTGGCCAGGCCAGGCCAACTTGGCCACTTGGGAGAGGTGTGCTGCTAAGGTACGGGCCGCTACGGTACAGATGCTAATGAGCCGACACGCGCACACGCACGGCTACGCAATCTGAGCTGGATGACGTATAGTCCATGCGACGACCATGGACATAATAAAGGCGACGAGCCTTCTTTCCCATTAAACGGTAAACATGGCGTCAAGCCGGTTCAACTGTTGGTTCGATTGTGGGTTTGATTGTGCGGAGAGAACAAGTATGTTTGTGTGTGCGTTTGTGTGTGTTTGTGTACGTGCATGTGTGTTTGTGTATGTGTGTGTCGTGTGTGTCTGTGTTTGTTTTTGTGTGCGGGTGTGGATGTGTGTTTGTGTCTTCTGTGTTTGTGGGTGATAGAGGGGGGGGGGGGGGGGGGGGGGGGGTGAAAGAACGTTGCTGGCCGACTTTTGTTGAGTTCATGTCACTGCACGAGTTAGAATAACATGGAGGGAGAGAACAAGTATGTTTGTGTGTGCGTTTGTGTGTGTTTGTGTACGTGCATGTGTGTTTGTGTATGTGTGTGTCGTGTGTGTCTGTGGTTGTTTTTGTGTGCGGATGTGGATGTGTGTTTGTGTCTTCTGTGTCTGTGGGTGATAGAGAGAGGGGGGGGGGGGGGTGGTGAAATAGTGTGAGTGTGTGGGTGTTTGAGTGTACCGGCGTGCGTGTTTGTTTTTCAGAAGCCATCTGTGACTCTCACGCTCTCTCTTACCACTAGCGGCATGGTGCAGATGATGAAGATGATGGTCATGAACACCAACAGGATGAGGTGCTCCACCTCCTCGGCCAGGGAGACCACGCCGCGCTCCCGCTTGAAGCGCGCCGTCACCGAGCCGCCGTTCCTCCGGCGCCGCCGGTACATCTTGACCAGGTGGTACACCACCGAGCCGTTGCACGCCACGATGGCCAGCACGAGCGCCAGCATGACGCTGGCGTACAGGTTGGCGTACGCGCGGTGCCTCGGCGTCTGCGGGTTCATGTCCAGGAAGCACCACGTGCCGGGGCAGTACTGCACGTATTCGCCGAAGCCCGCGAAGGGCAGGCAGCAGAAGAGCGCGCAGAGGCAGAACAGCGAGGGGATGGTGATGTAGGCGCACTTTTTGGTGACGCAGCGGCCGTAGAAGTACGGATGCCCGATGGCCAGGCAGCGCTCCAGCGCCATGAAGAACAGGATGGACATGGTGGCCAGGCTGAAGAAGGTCATGCTGAAGCCGAAGTAGGCGCACGCCACGGGGGGTCCCTCGGGCGTCATGGCCACCAGGGTGGTGTTGAAAGAGTACGACACCTGCACCAGCGGGCTGACGAGGCACGTGCCGGTCAGGTCGGTAGCCACCAGCGACGTGACGAGCACGTTGAAGAGCGAGCGCCGATGCGCGCCGCCGGACTCCCGCCGACGACGGATCTCGAGGAGAACGAGTGCTGCCACGTTACCGAACACTCCCGCGGCGAACATGACGGCGCTGATCAGGGGACTCATGTTGGCGTCGATGGTCTGCTTCGAGTGGCACGGGGCGCTCTTGTCGTCCATGGTTGACCCCAAGATGATGCGTTGCGACAAAGAAAAAAAAGATGTGTGGTCGTCCTTCTTACTAATAAAGACGAAGGGTCTGGCGATTATCGTGGGATAATAACGAATTAACGCACAGCGTTGGATATGCAGTGTCCATGTTCAAAGCGTCCGGAGGATGGCACAGTGGACCGTCCATGGCAGGGGTTTGTTATTCTAATGCAGGGATTCAAAGTGGTTTTACAATTCCTGTTTCGAGCGGAACTGTTGTGTGTTTGCCGTTTTTTATTTGGGTTTCAAGTCGCCTGCTCGCGGTCGTCTAGTTCTTCTTTCGCTCTATGACACAGGCACGGGTTGTCTCGACACCTTCTGACTAACATAAACCTAAAAGCACTTTCCTGTGAGGGCTGTGGTGATACACGGTAGACTTGTTTAAGCACGATCTTTCTTTGAGTCACATCTGATGGAATCCACTTTTCTGTCCAGAATAACACGATCCCACCTGTTTACGGCGCACGAAGAAAACTTCCAAGAAAGTGCTATTGAGGTTTTTAAACTATAGGCGTAAAATCCAAAACGTATAGTCACCTTTCCAACGCTGTCCAGCGGATTCTTCTGGGTCATCAGAGGTAATAACAAGCCAGTGATGGGCTTAACTTTGTCAAATTCTTCTCCCCCTTATTCCACCGCGTGTTGACCTGGGTGCGCGTGTGTGTGTATGTTTTTTTTATGCGTATGTGTGCGTGTGTGTGTGAACGCGCGTGTATGTAGAACAGCAGTTGCATGAAGTCCGGCTGAGATTCTGTAGTGTTTCCTTTTGAATTGACTTTGAATTTTAAAGTCTCTTCAGCGAAGCGAAACGCAAGGCGCGCCGCGCGGGACTGAGCTGTGGACGAGGCGAGTCGCTGGAAGAAACAGACACGATGCGCTGACGTCACCCGGAGATACGTCGGGCCACCCTGGTCTCGCTCTCTTTCGCTGGGTGTGTGTGTGTGTGTGTGTGTGTGTGTGTGTGTGTGTGTGTGTGTGTGTGTGTGTGTGTGTGTGTGTGTGTGTGTGTGTGTGTGTGTGTGTGTGTGTGTGTGTGTGTGTGTGTGTGTGTGTGTGTGTGTGTGTGTGTGTGTGTGTGTGTGTGTGTGTGTGTGTGTGTGTGTGTGTGTGTGTGTGTGTGTGTGTGTGTGTGTGTCTCTCTCTCTCTCTCTCTCCTCTCTCTCTCTCTCTCTCTCTCTCTCTCTCTCTCTCTCTCTCTCTCTCTCTCTCTCTCTCTCTCTCTCTCTCTCTCTCTCTCTCTCTCTCTCTCTCTCTCTTAAAAAAGGTATGTATTAAAGGTTAATGAAATTCAGGTGCACACTGGCTCACACACCAACACACACATTCACACCTAAAAATACACACACAAACCCCTTCACTCACTTGGAGCAAATGAGTATTAAATATTCTGCAATGCTTTTCATCCAATAATGACTATTAATATGAATTCATATATATTTGTATACATCTGTTATTTTACTCTATTATAACAATAAAACAATGCTGTCAAATACTAAACTAATTTCTCTTGTACTTTTTTTCGAGTCCTACAAAATGTTATTGTCTACTGGCTTCTGTGTCCCCTCCCCACTGTCGCATCTCTGTGAAGGAGAGGAATACACAAGAGCACACACACACTCAGCCTAGCGTGTGTGTGGGGCTGAGTGTGTAGCTGCAAGGGAAACTGTTTTTGCCCAAAATGGCTAGCGCTATCAATGCTGCGGCTGCCACAAACACATGCATCTATGTGCACACACAAGCACACACACACACGCACACGCACGCGTGCACACACACACACACACACACACACACACACATATGCATACACTAACACACTTGCACATGCATACACACGGGCGTGCGTGCGTGCACACACGCACATGCATACACACACACATACCCACAAACACACACAGATACACAAACGCACACACACACATGCATACACACACGCACACACATGCATACACACACGCACACACATGCATAAACACAGACACACACACGCACACACACGCACACACAAACACACACACTTCTCTCTCGCTCTGTCTCTCAGCATGTAATCTCCCTGCCCCACTAACCTTGTCCTCTCCTCTACAGACACCGTTGTTGACCCTCTCTCTCTCTCTCTCTCTCTCTCTCTCTCTCTCTCTCTCTCTCTCTCTCTCTCTCTCTCTCTCTCTCTCTCTCTCTCTCTCTCTCTCTCTCTTCTCTCTCATCTTTCATCCTGTGTATTATCTGTCTCCCCTCCTACACCCGGCTCTTCTCATCTCCCACCTTCTGTCTCTCCATCTCTGCCCCTACGTCCCACTTACTCTTCTTCAGTCAGCTATTCTTAGAGCAGATAAACGGGAGATAGATAGAGAAACAAAGAAACAAAGAAAGAAAGAGGGAGAGAGATGGACTGTTATCTGGCCCTCGACCGTCCATGGACACGCCCAAAGTACCCGAGCTCCGTATCTGACACTGTCCAGATCCCTGCTCCGCGGACACAGCCTGGCCCTTGAGATAGGGCGCCACGGGCAGACCTGCCTCAAGACAGGCTGGCCACACACTGTAGAAACAAGGGGAAACCAAAACCCGCTTGCTGCTGCTGCTGCTGCTGCTGCTGCTGCTGCTGCTGCTGCTGCTGCTGCTGCAGCATTGTGCAAAGTACAAAAAAACAAGGAAGCATTTCTTACCTAAATGTACCTAACAATACCCGCGATTTCGATCCCAACCCGACATGGAGAAAAGGAAATATATCCTTTGGGGGAAAGGCAAAATTTCTGCGTGTTGGCAACAGGATGTCGGAACCTGTCAGAACCTAAGGGACAAGCAGGGACACGCCTAATAACCATGGTTCTTTCATGTACCATTACTGTTTTCATAGTGCGTTGTTGTTGTGTTTCTGTTGCAACGCGACTGCATTATTGGCTTTGTACCATTACTTATAGTATTGGGTTGTTTATCTTATTGTTACTGTTGTGCTTTGGCATTATTAAGGAATGCTTTTCATGCTAAGAAAACCCTTCAACTGAATTGAATTGAGACATTTACAGTGACAGACAGACGGACAGAGAGAGAGAGAGAGACTATTGGATACGTATGTTTAACCGTTAGTATCACTTAAGTCAGTTGTCTTTTATGGAGTCCTTCTACTCAGATCTGTGAATACTTCATTAATAGTTTTTGTGCAAATCACAAGTCACATCATGGTTGCATTATTGACTCAGTATAATTAGCAGTATAATTAACTCACATGCAGAAGCACTCATGCACACTGGCTCTAAACGCGGACATAAACGGCGTTGGCATGGATTCATATTTCGATGTGAACAAACGCTAACGCAGGCACACAGACACATAAGCAGAGTTGAGGAGTTGAGGTCAGTGTGTGTGTGTGGGGGGGGGGGGGTGTTCGTGTTTGCGTAATGTTACAGTGTATGCATGCCTGTGTGTGAATGTGTGCGGTTCTGGTTGTGTGCATGTGTGTCATCATGAAGGATCCTAATGGCCCTTCGTCCATTTATTCATGAGCTCACTATCGATTTCTGTAAATACTCAGTTTGTCACTTTTGTCTTCTCTACCTCCGTCACCATCAGGAGAATACAAGTCACATATATGAATTTGATCATAGACTCAAAAACATTTACAACTTATTCTCAAGTTTATGAAGTTAAAGTTTGATTCAGTTTGAGGCGAGAACGGGTGTTTAACTGCACCTAGTATTCTACTCAATTAATGTTTAGTGTGTGTGTGTGTGTGTGTGTGTGTGTGTGTGTGTGTGTGTGTGTGTGTGTGTGTGTGTGTGTGTGTGTGTGTGTGTGTGTGTGTGTGTGTGTGTGTGTGTGTGTGTGTGTGTGTGTGTGTGTGTGTGTGTGTGGGTGCGTGGGTGGCTGTATTTACCCGGCGCTTGTATGGAGACATTAGTTTAAGTTTGCCCTTGACGCCATCTAATGGTTTGCGTTAGTATTACAAATATCAAAAATATATAAACCGAAATAGGACAGTTTTTCAAATAATCAATTAATATCAACATGTATTGAAGAGGTTATCTTCTGCATTATTCATTGACTGTGTGGCTTTAAAGGTCCCATGGCATGAACATTTCATTCATTTTATGAGGTTTTCTAACATTTATATGAATTCCCCAAGCCTGCCTATATGGTCCCTGCAGTAGCTAGAAATGGCGTTAGGTGTAAAACGAGCACTAGGTATCCTGTTCTGCCTTTGAAAAACAAAGATCAGACGCGCCGATTTGGAATTTTTCATGACATCTTACCTCCCCTTTCTCTGCTTTGCCCAATGAGATACGGCCGTGTTAGTACAGCGTTGTACACTTCTTTGTTATTTGGATAACCGTTCTGCTGTTGGTGTTATGGCGCATAACCAGTGACGGGTAGAGGGGAGCGTGTCTATGTTCCCCAGGGCCTAGGTTCCCCGGGTCCTATGTTCCCCTCTTTGTATGAGACAGGGATTCATAGGACCCTTCTTTAAAAAAGGGTACTATGTTCCCCGCTTTTCCCAAAAAGGGTCCCATGTTCCCCGCTTTTCCCGAAAAGGGTCCTTTGTTCCCCGCTTTTCCCAAAAAGGGGTCCTTTGTTCCCCGAGAGGGAAACATAGGACCTGGGAAACATATGTTCCCCGGTCTGTTACTTTTTCCACCATTACTGCCAAATTCCATGGCAAATAGGCCGATGTAGGCCTATGGGCTGTTTGACGCGCATATACATATAGGCCTTGACGAGGAAAGATTAGGTCAGGGGTGGCAAACCTGCAGGTCTCCAGCTGCATGTGGCCCTTTGGCTGCTTTGTTAATTATGTAAGGGATAATGTATAGAACGCCGATCATTATCGAGAAATTAAGCCCCGCCATGAAGGGGCTTATTTTTCGATAATGACCGGCGAAGTTCTATACATTATCCCGCTTATTACACGGCTACTTCCCAAAACGAAACAATTTATTTACAATGTATTTGTTACCAGCATTCATAGTGTTGGTCAGCAGAGAAATAGTCTGCCCAAGACGTTGACGTCGTCGCTTAGCAACCGACAGCGCTTGGGTGGATACATATCCCGCTTATTGCATTGACAAGTTACCGGACTACGTGCGGAGTGATACCAAAGGCAAAAAGTCATTTTGTTTACCTTGACAGCGGTCATTATTCATCCGTTGCCAATGAATTATCCAAAAATAATTGACCGCCGGAAGTTGTGAAGTGCCCATGCAAGTGAACGGAACGTTGAAAAGACCCGTGTAATAAGTCACTTTATCTTGGACCAAGGGATCCTTTCAATGAATGGTTCAATCAGTAATGATAAAACTTGGATAACAAACTCATTATTTAATTTACAAGCACACCCAGAGAGAGCAGGCTCCATCATGGTTCCGTTCGCTTTCAACGTGCGATAGTTGAGGTGCGTCGCGACGCTCAACAAATAAAGTTTAAAATGTTAAAGACAGGTATTTAGCAGATGCTTTTCTAATAGCGATATGCACTTGCAGCTGGGGGATTGAACCCCGGTCTCCCGGAAGTCAGTCAGGGACGTTAACAACTGCTCCAACTCGCCCAAACATATTTGTCCATTGACCTTTATGTAACCAATGCCAACTAGCATGGGCTAGCTGGGGACGGTCAGTAAATCCTCACACCCCTAGCATTAAGACCGCTTCTGACCGCTGAGTTGGAAACCTCGGCTGTTCACCAGGGAGTCAACTTTGGCTTTGACTCCCTGACGTACATGAACCGTGACATGGAGGAGAAAGGGATGGACCGCGATTGTCCCACAACCGAGGCCCGCTGCCCGCTGCCGAGGCACCACTGCCTTGGCAGCGGGCAGTAATCCCTTTCTCCTCCATGTCGTGGTTCAGTCTACTTCAGATTGATGTGGAAGTGGACGAACCAGAAACGTTGGAGAACCCGACGCAGACGTTTGACATTCATAATATTGTCTTGAGGCACACACAGCTTTTGGCCGTGATAATATATATTATAGGCCTATGCTATAGATATCTATGTATAATATTGTATGCTCAGGGCTACACCCCCACTCTCCACATTGATCCGCCTCTAAAAAACGGCGTGGAAAAACTCATTGTGGGACTGGCTCTAAGTGGCTATAATTCTGCACCAAGGCTGAACGTCTACAAATACTGTATGAAGGCCGGGCCCCCCTCAAACCTATACATAAGCACAATAAAGTAGCATGCCATGGGACCTTTAAGTGTGTGCGATCGCGCGATGTCTCGCGTAATGTTCCTGTTCCGATTTTCGAGCCGTAGCCTCATAACCACCAGATGGCGCCATAGTTAAGTTTTAGAAGTTTGAGAGAACGCTCGTTCAAAGAAGCAACAGAACATAAAGAAGTTCATTAATCCTTTTTAATTAACCTTTTTTATCGATTTCAACACATGGATCATCGATCAAGTACAGAACTTGTAGTGGGAAAAAGTGTCCTGTTATTCTACAAACATAATATTATAATCGTTATCAAGAAATCGAAGGAAAGAAGAAGTGTTCAACTTACTAAATGTGTATTCACTGTTCACACTTAGATCAGGTTTAGAATAAGTAGGCCTAGGCCTAAAGCAGAGTGGAGTGAGAGAGCAGCACACACAGGTCGCTCCATTCTCATGTTATATGTGAGAGGGGGAGAAAGAGAGAGAGGGAGAGAGAGATAGAGATAGAGGGGGGGAAAGAGAAAGGGAGAGAGGGAGAGAAATAGATAAAGAGAGGGGGTGAAGGGGGAGGAAAGATGGAGCGAGTTATTGATGTGCGTGTTCGTTTTCGTGTGTTTTCGTGTGTATGTGGGCGTGCGCGATAGTGGGCGTGCACGTACGTGAGAGGGAATACGCAAATGGGGTATCAGGCAATAATACAGTTTAGCCCTTCAAACTTCACCATATCGCACTGGGACTATTTCAAGTCCTGTCTCAGCGGTAGGCTGTGGACTGCACTGAACCGCTCATGACAAATCAACGCGCTCTATGAATGAACCAATAGGCTGTTGCCTTGTAATCGAGGAATGCCCTGTGATGTTCTCAAAGGATCCGCTGCATGATGGGGTCACTGTGCGGGACGGGGCTAATAGAAAATAAGGTGTGTGTTTTCTCATCGCGGGCAAATAGATAGAGTTACAGTCGGACGGGGAGAACGCTCTATTGGCGCTCTCCTTAACCAGAGCCAGATGTTGCACGCGGCTCCGCCCTGTCACTCAAACGACCCGTGACCAATCACCGCGGCCTTTAATCCCCCCCCCCCCTAACCCCTCCCACCCCTCGAAGGAGTCTTGTAACTTCGGGTCCCTGTAGCAACGACAGGCGCATCCCCTCCTCTCTTTCCATCTCTGCACCCTTTTCGCGTTGCGTGTTTGTGTATTCCAGTGTGTGAGTGTGTGAGTGTGTGTATGTGTCTCTCTCGCGCTCTCTCGCTCTTTCCAGTCCGCGCTCCACGGCAGTAGGCGCAGAGCAATTCCCCGCCGCTCGTCCCGTCAGTGTGTGCGTGTGTGTGTGGGTGTGTGTGTGTGTGTGTGTGTGTAGTATAGCCCCTCGATCTTCGCGGTGTCCACTTTAAACCCCGCAGCCCAACAAAAAAAAACTTTCATGCAGAGCTTTTGAGCTTTCTCCCCCTCACCACTCACACACCCCCCTCGTCCCACAGGCAGCCATAATGGCAGAGGGGACGACAGTGAGCCTCTTCCTGCTGTCCCTGTGGTGCAGCGCCTCGGTCACCACGGCCGTGCAGAGATCGGACATATTCCCGTACGGGACCCCGAGCGGAGACTTGACCCTGGCCGAAGGAGACGACGAAACCTCGAAGGTCCTGACGCTGCCAAGACCTCTGTACTTCTACAACACCCAGTTCAGCGAGCTTTATGTAAGTATACCCCCGCTCAAATAGAACCCTTTGGTTGGTATTAGGGTAGGCCTACATCTTTTACATCAGGACTTGGTGTCTCATTGCATGCTAAACGGGGGAACGAAATGTGTGTGTGTGTGTGTGTGTGTGTGTGTGTGTGTGTGTGTGTGTGTGTGTGTGTGTGTGTGTGTGTGTGTGTGTGTGTGTGTGTGTGTGTGTGTGTGTGTGTGTGTGTGTGTGTGTGTGTGTGTGTGTGTGTGTGTGTGTGTGTGTGCGTGTTAGGGCATAGATTACATAACTATACGCGCATTCTTGGAAAGTGGCAGGCTGGCTGGGATGAGTGAAAAGAGATGCAGAGGGCTGCAGAAGTCCGTGTCCTTGCTCAGTTTCTGTGTTACACTTTATTAATGGGATGCCGGCTACCCGCAAGTCATTGTATGAATTTAAGGCAAGCCTAACCCTGAATTTCTGAGGAAGAAGTCAGCGATATAAGTGGTCCAAACGATGGCTCTTATTATGAGCAATGGCATTGGAAAACCTTCTTTAAAAAAACATATCATGCACGATGATTAATTTAAACAGTTTGGACTCATAAATGCTGCGTCGTTGAAAGTCCGCACTTCTCATCATCAAGTCTATCATTCCGGGAACGGGTTGCAAGTTCAGAGGAAACTTAATTACACCGTTCTTGCCGGCTTTGTGCTGCCTTGCACCGCAGACCACTGACCCGTCCACCCTGGTGGTAAACGATGCGTTACAGTCCGTGTTCCAGGTCCATGTTAATAGATAGAGTAATGGGTTGGAGATGGCCTCCGGGCGGTGGTGTTAACCAGGGCCGGATGGCCCAGACTGATAACGAACACAATGCTTCACTCAGGAACAGGCTTTAACGCCGTGTTTTATCCCCGACACATAGCTGGGTTTATGAGGGTTACAACTTCAAAAATTATGGGACTATCTTTTTTATTTTTTTTTACCAAGTAATTATCTTCTATTGTGAAGGAATATTCCTCAGCGGTTTCATAGGTTGCTTACAACACCGTTAGTGGATTGGAAAACATCAATAAACGACTGAGGCATGATCTTCTACAGGGTCCCTCTTAGTTTGACCCAAAGTTAGTCCAAGGTCCAATTGGCGCACCGAAATGTTGTACAACTTCGATCGAATGCACGAAAACGGAGCGCGTGTATTCCCATTTATCGGAGATATTGACTCCGCCCCCTTTTTATCATTAACTTTTTCCGCCATTTGTAGTCTTCAATTTACCATGCCGCTCGCTTGTCTCCTCCAGGTTGCCACCAATGGCATCATCTCAGCGCAGGACCTGCCCATGGAGAAGCAGTACGTGGACGACGGCTTCCCCACGGACTTCCCCGTGGTCGCTCCGTTCCTGGCCGACCTCGACACCAGCGGCGGCCGCGGCCAGATCTACTACCGGCTCACCGAGACGCCCAGCGTGCTAAACCGGGTGTCGCAGGTGGGAGGAGGAGGATGCGTTCATCCATCCGTCACTGTCTGTCCGTCTGTCCGCCTGTCCGTCTGTCTCAAGCTACATCCTGATTATATTCTCTTTGTGAAAACAGCAAAATAAATATGTGTCTCAAAATGACTTGTATATATTTATTCGTCCATATCACACCTCCGTCTTGGGACACATCCATGAATTCTTCACTCATCCAGCCATTCATCATCCATTAAACCATGCATTAATTAATGCGTTCATCATCTATTCATCCATCCATTCCCTGTTCCTTCTCTCACCGTAACCCCTGTCCCCCGTTGTGCGAACATTTTAGTATCATCCCTTTAGTTCAGTCCCTCACTAAATCGGTCAAAGTCCTTCATTGGTCCATCTAACACGTGTCGCTCCGTCCCACAGGAAGTGCACCGCGGTTTCCCTGACGCCCGCTTCACCCCGACGCACACCGTGGTCGCCACCTGGGAGAACGTGGGGGCGTACGAGGAGCAGAGCCGCCAGGCCGGGCCCACCAACCAGGTAGAGACTGGTGCTCTCTCTCTCTCTCTCTCTCTGTGTCTCTCTCTCTCTCTCTCCCTCTCTCCCTCTCTCTCTCTCTCTCTCTCTCTCTCTCTCTCTCTCTCTCTCTCTCTCTCTCTCTCTGGGAGGGGGGCTGAGCTCCCCCGAAAGTATGGCAGGGGGCGGGGTCTATCACATCTCTTCACTTCTGTGCAATTCGCTACTCTGATATAGCATTAATGTAATTAGAGGTTATTAGAACCACCTACACAGCAGAGTGATACATGTATAGTTTAACGTCCCAGGTCTGCAAGGCGTCTTGTGCAAGATGGCCGACAGGTACATGGACTCGAACCCAGTACCTTTTCAGCAAGTATTCCGAGCACCCCTGAAACCCGTGGCTTACATCACCCCAGGCCTCTCCCTAAGAGACTCCCTAAGGACACTTAAGTGTGGGAAGAGTGAGTGAGCGAAGAATGAAGAGTGAATGAAGAGTGAAACTCTGAAACCGCTAAAGTGCTGGACCAACCTGACGGAGAGATACCTTATCAGAGCCGCACTGTCGACGGGGCGAGGAACAGGCCTCTTCCCGTAGCCCTGGCCTCCTGCCCCCCTCTGTTGCTGTTGTTCCTCTCCTCCCAGCTCCACACAGACACTGGGACCAGTACGCTCGTAAATTCCTGCGGGGGTCTTGGGGGGGTTCTCCGTGTTTTTAAGCGCTCCATCACTGATAGTCTTCAGCGAAAGAGGCCTTGTCCTAATCCTCCCTTTTTAATCTGTCTCTTAACCTTTGTAAAGGGGTCAATGGTCGTTTCTAAGGATCGTCAAACACGACCCCCTCTTCTTGTTCACCCGCAGGGGGGAACGCGCGTGCACGTGCACGCGCACGCACTAACCGCGACGGTCACGCATGCACGCACGCACGCACTCACGCAAACACACGTGCACAACTGCACATGCACACTGGGATGCATAGAAAAACATTCTTGGCATTTGATTGCATTCGGTACACACATCCACAC
>NC_079415.1:29822117-29824617 GCF_026213295.1 Gadus chalcogrammus | reverse complement strand
CCCTCCTCTGACACTGCTCCTCTCCTCTCCTCTCTCCTCACCTCCTCTCCTTCCTCCTCACCTCCTCTCCTCTCTCCTCACCTACTCTGACACTGCTCCTCTCCTCCCTCACCTCCTCTCTCCTCACCTCCCCGGTCACTGCGCCTCTCCTCACCTCCTCTCCTCTCTCCTCACCTCCTCGCCCCCCTCCTCACCTCCTCTCCTCTCTCCTCCTCTCCTCTCTCCTCACCTCCTCGGTCATTGCTCCTCTCCGCACCTCCTCTCCTCTCTCTTCTCCTCTCACCTCACCTCCTCACCTCCTCTCTCCTCACCCCCCCTCCTCTCTCCTCACTTCCTCGGTCACGGCTCCTCTCCTCTCCTCACCTCCTCTCCTCCCTCCTCTCCTCTCTCCTCACCTCCTCACCTCCTCTCTCCTCAGCCCCCCTCCTCTCTCCTCACCTCCTCGGTCACGGCTCCTCTCCTCACCTCCTCCCCTCCCTCCTCTCCTCTCTCCTCACCTCCTCACCTCCTCTCTCCTCACCCCCCCTCCTCTCTCCTCACCTCCTCGGTCACTGCTCCTCTCCTCCCTCCTCTCCCCTCTCCTCACCTCCTCTCCTCCCTCCTCACCTCTCCAAGGAGAGGTCCTCGGGCGACACAATGGGGGCTATTGTTAGTGCGAGGGGTTGTTTGTTGTTCCTGGTGGACTCGGCAGGACGTCCCGGGCTCCGCGTCCCCCTTTGGTTCAAACGAGTAACCCGGCTGAACATTAGCATGGAGTGAATTAGACTGGGACTCCCAACGTCCGGGATGCGTATTCTAGATTAAGCGACCTGGGGCAGTGGGAGGCGTGTGTGTGTGTGTGTGTGTGTGTGTGTGTGTGTGTGTGTGTGTGTGTGTGTGTGTGTGTGTGTGTGTGTGTGTGTGTGTGTGTGTGTGTGTGTGTGTGTGTGTGTGGTTTTGTGTGTGCATGTGTTCGTGTGTGTGTGTGTGTGTGTGTGTGTGTGTGTGTGTGTGTGTGTGTGTGTGTGTGTGTGTGTGTGTGTGTGTGTGTGTGTGTGTGCGCGTGCGTGTGTGTGTGTGGGTGTGTTCGTGTGTGTGGTGAGTGTGTGTTTTGGTGCGTGCCTGTGCGTGTGTGTGTGTGTGTGGGTGTGTGTGTGTGTGTGCGAGTGGGATGTGAGTGATCACATAAATATTCATGTGACTGTTATTTGTAGCGTGTCTTGATGTGTGTCTGATTACGTGGGCAGATAAACGTTCATACATATCTGTGGTGTGTGTGTGTGTGTGTGGGCGCGTGTGTGCATGTGTGTATGTACGTGTGTGCGGGGGGTTTCCCTTCCCTTAGCGATGCATTCTTTATGATAACTGAACATTTGGAGGCTTGGCTTGGCTCCTTAGTCAGTGACTGTCTCACGGTGTTTGTTTCGAGTCTGTGGTAGGTTGTAGCCCAGCGTATGGTTTATGTGTTTTGCAATCCCGCCCCCCCTCTGTATACGGCTGTCTGAGTGTATTTATGTGTGTTAATACGCATGTTTGGAACCGTGTGTATTTCACGTCTACGATTCTCATTGCGTGTGTGTTTATGTGTGTGTCTGTGTGTGTCTGTGTGTGTCTTTGCGTGTGCCAGTTCCCACGCTGTAGGCAGTGTGGTTTGTAGCAATCTAGAGATGTTGGCAACTGGTCGGCAGCTGGTCTCTCTCTCTCTCTCTCTCCCTCTCCCTCTCTCTCTCCCCCCTCTCTCTCTCTCTCTCCCCTCCCTCCCATCTCTCTCTCCCCCATCTCTCTCTCCCCCCATCTCTCTCTCCCCCCTCTTTCTCTCTCTCTACCCCCTCTCTCTCTCTCACCCCCATCCCTATTTTCTCCCACCCCCTCTTCTCTCTCCCTAGTTTTTTTTCTTTTTTTTCAAACTTTCTTATTTATATGCTCTGGCTTTCATTCCGTCCTCACCACTTTGTTTCTCTCTCTCTCTCTCTCTCTCTCTCTCTCTCTCTCTCTCTCTCTCTCTCTCTCTCTCTCTCTCTCTCTCTCTCGCCTCTCCTCTGCGTGGTCTTGCTGCCCTTCCTGAGGTCCAGACCACCTCAGGAAGGGCAGACCAAGTTCTCGCAGCGTGATTCAGGGAACATTTGGCCCCAAGCTAATATGTTGCCAGAAAAGGAGTTGATTCCGGTTCAGCCGTGGACACATGTGTTTGCTCTTGGCCGAGCTGTGGAAGGAAGACTAAACCCAATAGAATCTAAATTAAACTTAGAGGGGGGGAGGGCAACTGTTGTAAACATGTCAGGAAAATATCGCAAGAAAAACTATAGAAAAAGTGACCGTAGCCAATCAGAGCCATCTTACCCATGCTAGCCACAATGCTAGCCACGTGTGCTATGCTAATGTAAGCTAAACCACCCTTGAATGGAATAGATCCAACAGTGAACCAAAGTAGACTATAGACATTAACAATGGAAAAACATTACATTGCATTCTAAAGTATAATAAATATTTTTACTATAAAGAAATTAAAAGTCTGAAATAG
>NC_079415.1:29817117-29819617 GCF_026213295.1 Gadus chalcogrammus | reverse complement strand
CTCTCTCTCTCTCTCTCTCTCTCTCTCTCTCTCTCTCTCTCTCTCTCTCTCCCTCTCCTCTCTCTCTCTCTCTCTCTCTCTCTCTCTCTCTCTCTCTCTCTCTCTCTCTCTCTCTCTCTCTCTCACTCTCTCCCTCCCCCCTCTCCCCCCGTCTCCCCCTCTCCCCCTCCATCAGTATGAGATGTTGTTTGTGCGTCCTATCTCCCCTGCTGCTTATCCCTGTGTGTAGAGTGTTCACGGGGGCACGTTTACATTTGGCTCACGATCTAAGGAGTCACGGACGGGGTGCGAGGCAGGAATGCACACGCACACACTCTCAGTCTCCTGTATCTTCACCTTTGCCCTCTTCCCTCCATCAGGTAAACACGTTCCAGGCGGTGATTGCGTACGATGAGACGGACTCCTACGCCCTCTTCCTGTACCCCGAAGACGGCCTGCACTTCTTTGGCACGCGACCAAAGGTAAGACAGGTCTTACCTTTCATAACAAAGGCTTCACATCGCCGCCAAACGGTTAAATGTTGTTGATGTTTTGTCGGAGGCTCGATCGCTTGAACTGACGCGAAACACATTTCGCGCCGTTGTCTTATTGTTGTTAGGCGTTTGATCTTTTAGTGTTGGACAATCCCCTGTTAAACCGTTCGTTTGAGCCGAAGCAGATGCACAGATTGCTTGGCCTGTGGCTCACTCTGTGCTGGGTAGAATCTGAAAATGGCTTATGGTTTACCGCTCTGCCAAAAGGGCTATTAATCATGTTTATGTGAAAAAAAATTGGGGTAGAAGAACTCAACTAATCAGGTGACGTTTGGAGTTTGTACGTGGCCTTACCTTTTTAGCGACGGCAGGGGTTTTGCAGAGCTAGATTCACTTGAGCGTGCAGATGTCTTCAACTAGAACTGACGCTCCCTTCACTAACCATCCTAGTTGTACAGACAGTGAGAAAGTGAAGTGACTGAGGCCCCCCGATTTTTGGCCTGTCTGAGTTCTCGCTGCTGGGCCAATTGTTTGTATGTGATTTACCGTATTAAAGGTCCCATGACATACCACCATGGGTGAGTGTGATTAGCCGTTACAAACCTTTTTTTTTTCCTTTCCAGCAACACATCAGCACGCCCACTTGTGATGTCAAAAGGGGCACAATTTCAAAACGGCTTGTAACAGCTAAACAAACTCACGCCTGGTGGCATGTCATGGGACCTTTAAACCCACGGTGTAGGGGGCGGGGTCAAGCTGAAACCATGGTACACACACTCTTGTGTTTTTAACTCCCTGGCGTTCCCTCCAGGAGTCGTACAACGTGGAGATCGAGCTGCCGGCCCGGGTGGGCTTCAGCCGAGGGGAGATCACCTACTTCCTGTTCTCCCGCCAAGAGGGCCCTCACTACGGCGTCACCAGTGACCAGCAGAGCGTCAAGAACCTCTACCAGTAAGGGCCGTCACCGTGGCGACTGCACAAGGTCAACACGACCGCAGAGGGGAGTCGCTGGGATTGTCTGTCGGGTTTTTGCTAATTATAATTATTAGGTTATGAGTGATTGTGGGACGTCAATGATTGCCCTCCAAATTCTGGGAAGGAAGAAGTGTTTGAGTTGACTATCAGTAGGTGGAACCGTAAGTCATGAATTATACTTTGAGCCGACAATTTCGTGTTAGAGCCAGCCTAGAACCAATCAGAAGCAAATCGCGAGGGGGGAGCTCTGAAATCGGACCAGATTCAAACCTGCACTCTCTCTCTCAGGGTTGGAAACACGGGTTCTCCCGGCGTCTGGCTCTTCCACATCGGAAACTCGTACTCCTTCGACAACATCGTCCCCGCCGCCGTCAGCGGTCTCCTCGCCCACCCGCGTCCCGAAGGCTACGACGACATCAAGGTATTCAACTCTTAATTGAACTATTTTGCTGAGACTCATTCGACTCTTATTTTTAAAACGGGACGACGATACAATTGTCTCTTCTTTTGATATTTTTCCCGATGCTACATTTTGCCCGTCAGGACACGACAACCCCGGAGTACGGCGAGTTCGAGGAGTACCCCGACAGCAACATCGACCCCGAGAACGAGGAGGAGGAAGAGGAGGAGGAGGAAGATTACCCAGTCACCACCGGAGACCCCGAGTTCCAGCCCCCCGGTGGCGCTGACCGGACCCCTGAGTCTCCCCTGGAGCCCGAACGCCGCGACCCCGCCCCCTATTACCCGCCAGAGGAGAACGCCGAGCCGGAGAACCACGGCCGTCGTGCCGATACGACGCTGACCTATGAACCCCGATATGTCCCGGAGCACGGGGGGAGGCAGTACCAGACCCCTCCCCCTCGCCCTCCCCCAGAGACCTACCCAGAGGGGGGGCCCCTCCGGCCCGGGGAGCCGCAGCCTCAGGTACAGATAGCCTAGCGCCACACCGGCGTCCTGCGTGTAGCCTGTGTAGCTACTCTAGCCTATGTGGCCAGCCTAGCATTTGTGGCCAGCCTCACATATGTAGCTAGCTTTGAATGCTAGATTTGTAT
>NC_079415.1:29806705-29817017 GCF_026213295.1 Gadus chalcogrammus | reverse complement strand
CCCCCCTATCGGTCCACCAGGAGTGAGGTGGGGGTCGGCCGACTACTCAGATGTATGTGGGGTAGATCCACCTCTGTGGCCGACCCAGTGGTGTATACTAACAGGCTGGGCCGAACTGTCCATCGTACATCTGGGCGGACACTCCCAGGTGTGATGTCACTAGAGGCTCTTAATTGCTAATCCATGTCCACGTTTGGCGGTAACGGAGGGGCCCTTCAATCGATCGGTTTGATCTACTTTGCCCGATGTTGTTATTTTGTGATATTTGATTGAATCCCGCACTTGGCCTGACGGATGCCTCCTTGTTGCAGTGCCATCGCTCCGCCGGTCAGTGCTGGTGCGTGGACAGTAGGGGGCAGGAGAGAGCGGACACCAGAACGGCACCTGGTACACCACCCACCGACTGTGACGAAGCAGGTCAGACTCGAACCGCCCCCCTCCCCCCCCCCCCCCCCCCCCAGGGTCCTTTGTTGTTTTCTCCAGAAAGCATCGCCTGGCGTTTTTTTACAGCCGACGGGCCCCCCTCTGAGTTTCTACGTTATACTCGATCGTAAACTTTCATGTGGTGCCGGCGATCGTAAAAAAATGTTATGAACTAGCGCACGAGATCGTAAACTTCCTGTGTTAATCAGTGCCTGGCTGTTATGCTTTTTTATGCACACATTATGCTTGTTTATCTCCTCAGAAGAGCCAGAGCGTCCCAAGACCCACTGCCAACACCACAGAGACAGAGTCCAGACCACCAGCCCAGAGGGGCACCCCCTTCTGGGGGTTTATGTTCCTGATTGCGACGAGGCCGGACAGTACAAAACCCAACAGGTGAAAAGACAAACACCTCAATGACAATTATTTCTCCCTTTGTCGTTCCTAACGATGGAACACAATGGAAAATGCCATTAGGGATGCACCGAAATACCGATTTTTCTCAACGTCCTGATGCTCCATACACTAGTGCCACGTCTCCACCGGCTACTGCTGGTGCGTGGACAGCCAGGGGCAGGAGCGAGCCAACACCAGGACGTCCCCTCGGGAATCTCCCGTCGACTGCAACAAACCCGGTAAGGGGCGTCGCAACAATACGATAAAGTCTCTCTTTTTGGAACCTCGATCCGAGCTCACGTCCACAATGTGTCCGGGTGCATGTGTTCTGTGACTGAATATTTCGGAACCTTCTTTGGACCAGATGAGCCGGAGCGTCCCAAGACCAGGTGTGAGCAGCACAGGGAGAGCCTCCAGACCACTGGCCCGGAGGGACACCCCATCGCGGGGGCTTCTGCCCCTCGGTGTGACGCCCGCGGAGAGTACGCACCGTTACAGGTCAGGGAAGCAGACGTGGATTTATCCTTCTCCCTTGTGGACTTTCATTGTTTAAAAGGGGCTGTAGGTTCGATTTAAGAGCTTGTGATTCAAATGAGAACCATGGATGGGTCATTAGTATTTGGCCTGTTAAGCCCTTTGAGACTAGTCTGGTTATTGCCAGACCAAGCTCGATCGTAGATTGCACGTCGGTCAGGGGAGTCTGCTGTCATTTATTTAGAATAAGAGGCGTGATCAACGGGACTAGTTCAACTGACGCTGAACGCGATTGGCTGCTTGCAGTCGCTTCCCTGCCGTCATTGTGTTAAACCAGCCAATAGCGCAATAGCGCAATGATTGGCTCCTGCAAAAACGTGCAGGGCGAACTCAAATCGCCGGCAGAATGGGCGGGGCTACCCAGTCTACTTTGAGAGTGTAATGATGATAAAGGGCTATACAAATAAAAAAAGTTGAATTAAATGTGTCTTCTCCAGTGCCACGGTTCCACAGGCCACTGCTGGTGCGTGGACATCTGGGGACACGAGCGCGAGGGGACCAGGTCATTACCCGGTACCCCGGCGACAGACTGCGATAAACCAGGTAAGGGAGTGCACCCGGGAGTGCATCCGAGTCTAAAATGGGGTTGTTTCACACACCCCTTTAGTGGTTCATGCTGGAAGGCTGCTTGAGAAACTACAACAGTGATATCACAACTTTGCCGTCTTTGAAGATTTGGATGGGCCTCTCCTTTCGGGAGGGCGATAGACAAGATGTACATTTGTTTGAACATCCTTCATTACTCTCGTAAACGTCCACCCTCTCGTCTTTGAGATTCAACGATGTCCGATGACTTCCTGGCTGAGGAACAGCTTAACCGGGACCAACGCCTTTTAGATCAGGATTCGCCCTGCTCTTTCCTCCCGGATGTGTCACTCCCTGATCAATGTAACACAAAAATACACATTTTCAAAAGTACAACTCTAACCGACGGTGCTCTCTAACCAGATGAGCCCGAGCGACCCAAGACCCACTGCCAACACCACCGAGACGGGGTCCAGACCACCAGCCCAGAGGGGTACCCCCTCGTTGGAGCTTTTGTTCCAGAGTGTGACGAACATGGACAATACAAACCACTCCAGGTACCGTGACTTAACATCATGTCATGTGTGTCGAAACTAGACCTCCATTTTGAAATATGAATCAACATGTTGATTATCGTTTGTTGTCGTTCATCGCAGTGCCACGGTTCCACCGGCCATTGCTGGTGTGTTGACAACGGCGGGCAAGAGAGGCAAGGAACTCGGACATCAGCCGGTACACCCAACACAGACTGCAGCAGACCAGGTACAACGCAGGCCCACGGCCTAATATCCATCACTTCAATTCAAAAATATGTGCAAGACAAATAGAGGAATCGAAACGACGTTTGTCTCTGACCCACGGTGCAATAAGTAGAAAAGGATAAAATTAGGTAAAATGAAAAAAATAAGTAATATTTACATTAAATAAATCCTAAATAGTGCAAAATTATTCTGATAGTGCAAAGGTAAGGTCATTACCCGGTACCCCGCCGACAGACGGCGATAAACCAGGTAAGGGAGTGCACCCGGGAGTGCATCCGAGTCCAAAATGGGGTTGTTTCACACACCCTTAGTGGTTCATGCTGGAAGGCTGCTTGAGAAACTACAACAGTGATATCACAACTTTGCCGTCTTTGAAGCTTTGGATGGGCCTCTCCTTTCGGGAGGGCGATAGACAAGATGGGCATTTGTTTGAACATCCTTCATTACTCTCGTAAACGTCCACCCTCTCGTCTTTGAGATTCAACGATGTCCGATGACTTCCTGGCTGAGGAACAGCTTAACCGGGACCAACGCCTTTTAGATCAGGATTCGCCCTGCTCTTTCCACCCGGATGTGTCACTCCCTGATCAATCTAACACAAAATTACACATTTTCAAAAGTACAACTCTAACTGACGGTGCTCTCTAACCAGATGAGCCCGAGCGACCCAAGACCCACTGCCAACACCACCGAGACGGGGTCCAGACCACCAGCCCAGAGGGGTACCCCCTCGTTGGAGCTTTTGTTCCAGAGTGTGACGAACATGGACAATACAAACCACTCCAGGTACCGTGACTTAACATCATGTCATGTGTGTCGAAACTAGACCTCCATTTTGAAATATGAATCAACATGTTGATTATCGTTTGTTTGTCGTTCATCGCAGTGCCACGGTTCCACCGGCCATTGCTGGTGTGTTGACAACGGCGGGCAAGAGAGGCAAGGAACTCGGACATCAGCCGGTACGCCCAACACAGACTGCAGCAGACCAGGTACAACGCAGGCCCACGGCCTAATATCCATCACTTCAATTCAAAAATATGTGCAAGACAAATAGAGGAATCAAAACGACGTTTGTCTCGGACCCACGGTGCGATAAGTAGCAAAGGATAAAATTAGGTAAAATGAAACGGTATATAAAAAGAAAAAGTAGAAAAAGTAAATGGATTGAGTTGTGCAACATGAGGAACATTATGGGTTTGAAGTCCAGGGTTCTTACAGATGAGCGACCGCACATGCGCAGTAAATGCGCCATTCTTACGTTCATACTGAAATCGTAACCCCGAGCTTACGTTGCTTTGCTTCGCCTTTGACCAGATGAGCCAGAGCGTCCGAAGACCCGCTGTGAGCGCCACAGAGACAGCGTGGTGACCACCAGTCCAGAGGGCTATCCCATCACTGGAGCTTTTGTGCCAGAGTGTGTGGAACACGGACAATACAGACCACTACAGGTGACGACAGGTCCTTGAATGTTTTGTTTGACCCCCCCGTCAGACTTTGTTTTCAAAGAATCCCTTGATTCTTCATCTAATGTGAGTTATGTTGAGATGGTGATAGTGATGGTCCTTACTTCAGTGCTCTGCATTTCAGTGGTTTTCTGAAACATTCAACATGTTTATGTATTCCAGTGTCATGGCTCAACTGGGTATTGCTGGTGTGTGGACGGCAAGGGACAGGAAAGAGGGGGAACCAGGAGTCCACCTGGTACACCAACTGTAGACTGCAACAAACCAGGTAAGCAGGCTGGTACATTCGATTAGCAGTGGCAGTGGCAAAAGTAACACATCACTTAAAAACTGAACAGAAATACTTTTTTTCTAGCTCCGCTCTGTCTCTTGAAGTAAACGCTGAAACTTGATCTTGTCTCAACATGTGACATAAGAGTTTAGGGTAATATTCTTAATTGATTTGTAAGGGTTTGATTGTTTGTGTATTTATCTACCAGATGAGCCGGAGCGTCCCAAGACCCACTGCCAACACCACCGAGACGGGGTCCAGACCACCAGCCCAGAGGGGTACCCCCTGCTTGGAGCTTTTGTTCCAGAGTGTGACGCATACGGACAATACAAACCACTACAGGTAACTCACCATCCACTGGTGAATTTGTTTAATGATTTTGTTTCGTCTCCGACTTCCTTTGTTCATTTATTCCCTAGTAGACTGTCTTGTTTCGATGATTTGTGCTTGTTATTATCCTCATTATCTCAGTGCCACGGCTCTACCGGTCATTGCTGGTGTGTGGACGATAGGGGGCAGGAGAGAGTGGGAACCAGGACCCCAGCTGGTACACCGACCATCGACTGTGACAAACCAGGTGAGAAATCTGACGGGTAAACTCAGTAGAGCACATTGTGTTTAACATCCCAACTAGGGATGCTCTTATATGCAGATGACACTCTCCACGCTAGATGACACGCTAGAGGGCCAAAGCAAAGGAACGCTGGCAGGGAAAATGGACATTCAACATGACTGCATTACTATAAGTCTGGAATTGCAGAACATTGAAAATGTTAAGTTATGGTTCACACATATTTCAGGATATAAGAACATTTTAGACTAAATGGAATGTATCATTTTTAAAATGTTAGCTGGGACAAATCATTTATTGAGACCTTTTCACCTTTGCCTGGCTCGAGGTTAAGAATGGCTCATATTAAGCCTGCTCAATATGCGACATTTGTAATGATCTACAAAAAAACACAGCCATAACTTTCATTTTTTCCCCATGTTTGATATTTCTTTCCGGACCAGTGGAACCCGAGCTTCCTAAAACCCACTGCCAGCACCACAGAGACAGCGTCCAGACCACCAGTCCTGAGGGATATTCTATCCTGGGTGCTTTTGTACCACAGTGTGATGCTAATGGACAATACGTACCACTACAGGTCCGGATTCATTGACACAAGAGTTTTCACTAGCATTCAATTGATTTCAACATTTTCATTATCACCTCTTGCTTAATTTTGAATGTTTTATAACAACAAATTCAACCTACTCGAGAAGTCTGTTACTGGCGTGCAAACTGATAGCTAAGCCCTGTATCTAGCAGGCTTAACCAGCCTGATAATATTCTGGGATACTTCCAAATGTTTTACATGCAATTTTAGTCTATCACAAGCATCTTTGAACCCACGGAAATCTTATATACCATTACGTGTAATTTATGCTAATCATTGAGGTATCATGATTTTATTTTAGTGCCACGGTTCTACCGGCCACTGCTGGTGTGTGGACAATGCTGGTCAGGAGAGAGCAAGGTCCAGGACTCCACCTGGTACACCGCCAAAAGACTGCGACAAACCTGGTATGGAGATACTGATCAAGTGTCCTGTGATTGATCACTGGCCTGGCTGTGTAGCTTGAAGGGGGGATGAAGTCCACTCATTAAATGGGCTTGAAGAAATAGAAGGAAAGCAATGGACGGAAAATACATGAGAGTGCAATGGATTTGATTGAAAATCGTTTTCTGATGCTTATTGCACACCTTGAGAACCCTTGATAACATCATTGGAAGCAAGTTTAGATGTCTTTTGTCTATTTACTTTTACCAATTTGACTTTTGGGTGACTCTGTATTAACAGAAACACACACACACGGTCACGCAAAAAGTATCTGAATGATCAACATATTGCGCTCTCTCTCTCTCTCTCTCTCTCTCTCTCCCTCTCTCTTGCTCTCTCTCTCTCTCTCTCTCTCTCTCTCTCTCTCTCTCTCTCTCTCTCTCTCTCTCTCTCTCTCTCTCTCTCTCTCTCTCTCTCTCTCTCTCTCTCTCTCTCTCTCGCTCTCTCTCTCCCGCCCTCCCTCAGATGAACCCGAGCGTCCAAAGACCCACTGTGAGCAACATCGGTACAGCACCACTCGCGAGGGACCTGCTCCTGGAGCTTTTGTTCCTGATTGTGACGAAGATGGACAGTACAGACCCCAACAGGTCAGTGTTTGGCCACATTGCGGGGTCTGACAGAGCTCTGCTATCCAGCATATATTTAGGTGGACACGCCAACTTGTCAGAAGAGGCAGATTTTCAAAACGGCTTGTAGTGGCTAATCACACTTACACCTGGTGGAATAATATGGGACCTTTACCAAACCTAATCTTTTGTTGTCACAGTGCCACGGCTCCACTGGTCATTGCTGGTGCGTGGATCAACAAGGGCAGGAGAGAGCCGGTACCAGGACAGCGTCTGGCACACCTCCCAGAGACTGCTACAAACCAGGTGAGACCAGGCAGACGTAGGAGAAGCCGATGCTCCTGACCTGAATCGTCAACCTCTTGTTAAACGTCTGGTGACAGGATGTGAATATTTGTGAATTCGTCCCCCGTTTTGTCTTTGACCAGATGAGCCAGAGCGCCCCAAGACCCCCTGTCAACACCACAGAGACGGGATCCAGACCACCAGTCCAGAAGGACACCCTCTTCTGGGAGCTTTTGTTCCCGAATGTGATGCAGAAGGACAGTACAAAACCCATCAGGTGAACTTCCCCGGCATGGTAAAGTTCTTGAAAATCGGCCTCTTCTGACATCACAAGTGGGCGTGTCCACCTAGCATGGGACAGTTGTTGGCCATCGGCACCTCTGAACAAGATGTCCTCTTCATGCAGATACTAAAGAACAAAATACGACAATATGATTTTCGCAGGTTTTCCCCTTCATGTTTAAACCATTCAAAATGTACAGCGTGTCGAGTCAACACTTTAACAAATTGGTATCCTTTTACAGTGCCACGGCTCCACTGGTCATTGCTGGTGTGTGGACAATAGGGGGCAGGAGAGGGCGGGAACCAGGACGCCAGCTGGTTCACCGAAGAAAGATTGCAACAAACCAGGTGAGTTACACCAGTGAGTCTCTTTTTTCCCGGCCTGAGAGGTCTTGAGGAACTGGGAGAACATGTGGAAGTCAAACTGCCTTTTTGAGTCTAAATGATCCCCCGGGGACACGGGTATACCTTGGAATCATCTATCTGTCGGAAAGTAACCAGAGAGCCGAAGCATGGTTCTGATTGGTCACACGAGGACACGATCCCATGCCTGCTTCGTGCCACATTCCGACTTGTGATTTTCCCCCCGAGTGGGAAACATCCCTCGACCCGTGTTTCGCCTGATGCCCCTCCCCCCCAGGGGGGCCAATGGAGCTGTCTGGGACTATTAACATTAGTGATGTCATCATCGGAAAAGTGTGGAAACAACTGTGTCCGTCGGTGCTTGTCCTTGATTATCTGGAAAGCTGTCGGCTTTCCGACGTTAAGGATCTCATTCGGGATATTTTACCCCTACCTCGTCGACTGAGGAAAGGGCGTTGCATAGAAAGATGAGCCTTTGTAAAACGGAGGAAGACGCTAAGTTTGCCGTCACAGTATGGTGACAAACTTCACTCCGACATAATAATGAGGCTTTTTGTCGTTTTCAGTCACATGGGACGTAAATTGTGGGGAGTTAAAGTGCAGTAGAATCAGAGGGCGTAGCCAACAGTCAGACATGAATAAAACATCATAATCGATCAGGCAAAAATCTAAATTTCTGATTCGGAAATGTGGGACAATTTATGTCGGATAGACATTAAACTACCAATTTTCAACCCGAACCGCGCGGGGCAGGGTTAACAGACCCCAGTTAATACATCGCAGGAGAGGTCTCTGTCTCCTGCGATGTGTGCTGTTGTGTTGAAGGAGGAAAAGAATTGAACCACATTTAAACCTGACGCACACAAACCCAACATATTCATACACACCCAAAAGAAAAACACAACCTTTGACATTAAGACGCAGAATATTAACAGCCCTGAAGATCCACATGGCCCAGTCTGCCTTCTCCTAATGGAGTTAACGTCATTAAATTGTACTTACGACAGCCGCAGACATTCAAAAGTGGCTGTTTAGTGGTGAGAGCGGCGTGCCAGCTGTTGCCAAGGCACCATATAAAACAAACACAAGGCCACCCGAGTTAGGAGCAGCTTAGCGTCGAAGCCATGTGCAAAACACAGGCATAGACAAACACGAGTGCGTTAGCACAAGTTTGAAAATGAAAGCCAGGGTTTATTTTTATTGTATACAGCTGATTTAAATGAGTGGACTTAAGCTGCAGGGAGGTTGGCACCACCACGGAGACGGACTCGGCAGTCAGGGAGGGCCTCCAGGGGTGGGGTGGGTACGTTAGAGGAACCTTCGGCTGGGTGAAGTCCAATGGCCCCCGACGTTCGGAGATGGTTTAGTTTTATGACACGTGTCGAAAGGAACCGCGTGAGGCCCAACTTTTTTCCACTCTCGTTTTGGCCCAAAACTGGCTAACAAAACAGCCCATCTTAGGAAACTGTGTGTTTACGATTAATTTGGGGAGTCGTTATCATTATTATTGTGAATCACTATCCATTGATGTTTATTAATATCCATGCTTGAGATTCATGTCATTTCCCCTGCCAACCAGAAATGTAAACATGACTGGATTGAGCTAGGTTAAACAAGACTTTATTTACAAAATACGTTTTAAGCGTTTACAGTGTTGACAATGTACTCAACAGTGATAAAACTAAATAAGTGTGCAATAAAAAACAGACATACACGGTACGTCGGCACGCTCACGGACGCTACATTCAGCATCCCGGCTGCGTGTTCTAATGGTGCTTTAAAGGGCATAAATCCTTTTGTTAGCATTAGGACCCTTCAACGAAACGGGCACAGCTAATCCGGCCAGGACACGTTCTTCAGAATAAAGGGAGGGAAACGGCTTTGCTCTTGCCGTAATTACTCAACGTTAATGCCAAGCGCTTAACATGTAACCGGAAGGTTGTTTTTGATCCATGGCTCCTCCTAGCTGTGTCGTGGTGTCCCTGAGCAAGACACCTCACCCTAGCTTCTCCCGACGAGCTGGCTGTCGCCTTTTATGGTTGACTCTACCATCAGTTTGTGTATGAAGCGAGTCACTTTGGATAAAAGTGTCTGATAAATTCCCAAAATGTTAAAAGGTTCTCTAAGGGATTCCTCCCAGAAGGAGGGCCTATGGATGATATTGAAGTTGTAAGACATATCACATGAGGGTGCTAGGATTTAAAGCCCAGCTTCCCCACACACCAACCTGCTTCTTAAAGCCTGGCTGTAAGACGTGTTGGAAATCTAATAAACAGCTGTTGTTGACAATTAAGACAATTAATTGACAATTAATTGACAATTAATTAATTGGGATTGTGGGGAGGATTTTCAAAAGTTAGAAAAACAAGAGAGATGGCGGACTATGAGCTGTCCATTGTTTCACCTTTAGACCTCGCACGTGATTGGACATCCAAGCGTCCAATCCCTTTTTGGCAGATGTGTTTTGCGTCATTCATTTTGGACACGACTGTTGTGGTGTGTGTGGTGTGCGTTTGTGTGTGTGCTGTCTTCGTCACGATACTGCGGCAGATGGATTTGCGCAATGCTATTGGCATGGACATACACACTCGCGGTCGTGCACATGTGTGTGTCCAGCCTGCTGGACACTCCTCGGTGGTTCACATGGTTTAACACCAGGTCGAGAATCCAGCTCTGCCAAATCAGGTCCATAAGAAGAAATGACTGTATACTAGAAGTGAATTAGTACTGAATCCAGCTCTGCCAAATCAGGTCCATAAGAATATATTACAGTATACTAGAAATGAAATTAGAAATAGTGGATTGTTTGGGGGTGCGAAAAATGTGAATTAATAAA
>NC_079415.1:29421705-29471705 GCF_026213295.1 Gadus chalcogrammus | reverse complement strand
AGCCAATCAGAATCCTCCGAATCAACAACAACGAATAACACAAGCGTCTTCCTGTAACAAACAAACTGTAAACATTGGGTGCTCATATGACGTTAAGCATTTCCTGGCGCATAATGTGACGCTTCAGAACCTAAAACCCAGTTTCCCCCCGTTGACACGCCAACACATGACCGGCGTTTTCAGAAAACTCCACTTTGGCCGGAGTTTTTAGAAATGATTGTTTTCTGTGATAAACTGTGTTTTCGTGTAAATGAGAGGGCAAACCGCGTGGAAATATCTGCGTTTTCCCTGCGTGTAAACGGGGGCTGAGCTAATGACGATAGGTCTGCTAGCCCTGGGACAGAGAGCCATAACTAGTGTTATGTGTCCTGTGATGACACCTCTGTGTCAGGGTCACAGAGCTTGCCTACATCACCGCTGTGAAATGCGGAAGGGTTGAGATATTCGTGGTGGCTGTCATCGTTGTTGTAGGCGGTTGTTGTTGTTCATCATCAGACATTCTCGATTCGTTGGAATTTGCATATCCGTTTTGAAATCTCGACGGTTTTCATCTCTCTCTCTCTCTCTCTCTCTCTCTCTCTCTCTCTCTCTCTCTCTCTCTCTCTCTCTCTCTCTCTCTCTCTCTCTCTCTCTCTCTCTCTCTCTCTCTCTCTCTCTCTCTCTCTCCACCCACCCTGTGGTTGTGAGCCGTTGCATTCCGAGGCTCCAGCATGTCACATTGTGAGCGTTAGCCCGGAGGACAACCTGTCAGACTCCATCAGGCCACCGTTCCGCCGAGGGGCGTAAGGGAACAGGTGCTGAACCTGCTGGATTCACATCCAATTGCTTGTCCTCATTATGCCTGGGATTTAAACCTTAGAGCTTTTCAGTGCGGGGAGTGAAATCACCTGGCACTCATTTGAACCAATCAGAATGAGCGATTGCATAACCAGTTTGATGTATCTATTTTCTCTGGAAGTCCCTGTGGGTGGATTTTGAGTTTTCGGTCACTGCCGTAGTTACGTGCCAGCAGAGCCCCCTCTGGTGGTCGAAGGAGGTCATTGCAACAGCGGGTGCCTTACTTCCCTGAGGCTATGTTGTAATTGGCCCACTTGTTCCCTCATTCCCTGTTCACTACATAGTGAACACTAGGTAGAAGACTAACTAGGCAACAATCACCGTCTCAGAAACAAGGCAACACGTGCAAGATGTTCTGTGTGACAGCTCATTAGCCAAATAAACCCGTAAAGGTCCATCTCTATTGGATTAATCCCATTAAATGAAATTCAATTCAATTTTATTTGTGTAGCCCTTAATCACCATAACAGTCTCAAATGGCTTAACAGCCTTAATATTTATTTATAGCAATGCATTGCTAACCAATGACGCAATGCATCATGGGATTAAGTGTGCATTAGCTGTACACTTCTTCTGCTGTGCATTATAAGTATTGAGTAGTGCACTATATAGGGAAACCAGATATGGTCACGCACATTTCGGGCAACATTACAAAATGGTGGCGCCCCTCAGGGAACAGAATCCTGATGTTTTGGTCACATGATTTTTTTCCTTTGACTTGCGGGTCCAATTCCACATCAATACATTTGGAAACAATTGTTGACCCGTGGGGAAGTTTCCGAGTTAGCTGAAATGATCGGCATTGTTACTGGTTTCTGTGTGGGAGCAACGCCTGGGGGAATTGTTGAAGGCTGACTCTGCATTGATGCTTAAAGCAATCTTTCTCTCTCTCTCTCTCTCTCTCTCTCTCTCTCTCTCTCTCTCTCTCTCTCTCTCTCTCTCTCTCTCTCTCTCTCTCTCTCTCTCTCTCTCTCTCTCTCTCTCTCTCTCTCTCTCTCTCTCTCTCTCTCTCTCCCTCTCTTCCCCCCCCCCCCCCCCCCACCATCTGGCTCTTCCCTTGTTGTCGAGTCATGATGACACCAAGGCCACACAGTGAATCCCCCCCCCCCCATCAGATAAAATGATAGAAGGGCTAGAACTCCTTGCCCTATCAATCACACTAAACAAACATGTGTGTGTGTGTGCTCACATGTGTGAAAGATGGGGCGGTGTCCATAGGCCATGCACACACACACACACACACACAGTCTGTGACATGTGGCTCACTTCACCGGGGGAGGGGCAGCTCCGCGCCCCCATCCTCTGCCTCCCCCCCCTGCCATTGCTTCCCTTCCGTCTCCTCCTCTCCTCGCACTCTCTCCTCCTCCCCTCAGTCTATAGAGAGGGCGAGAGAGAGAGCGAGAGGGAGAGAGAGAGAGAGCGTGGGGCTGGCTGGCAGCATCGTGCGACGATGTGAGGACCGGAGGAATAGCACCTGGAGAAACAGTCTGTCCTGTGTCTGTCTGTCTGTCTGTGTGTGTGTGTGTGTCTCTGTGTTCTGTCTTGTCTGCTTGTCCGCCCGGCTGGCTGGCTGGCTGGCTGGCTGGCTGGCTGTCTGCCTGTCTCTCCGCCAGCATGCTGAAGAAGCTGGTTTGTCGGCGCATCTGCTCCTGTAAGCTGCTGGATGATGTGGGGTGGGGGTGGGTGGGGGGGGGGGGGGGGGGTGCATGGGGGAGACGCATGGACGCTTGGCGGGGGAAGGGGGGGGGGGGGGGGGGGGGGAGAGAGGAAGAGGGGCGAGAGAGAGGCGTGGGATCGCGGTCGGTAGTCAGCGATGAGCTGCATGCTTATCAAACACTGTTACAGCCTTCTGCATTTTAGAGAGCGAGAGGGAGAGAGACGCATGCACATGCCGGTGTCTGTGTGTGGGGGGGGAGGGGAGGGTTGACACCATCGCCGGTGCGATGCCTTGCTTCAGGAGAGACCGCCCCGCCTTCCCAGTGCACAGGAGGCTGTGCACGGGTGAGGTCAGCTGAAGCACGCCGGCGTCCAGGAAATGGGCTGTGTCAGCGCTAGCGGGAGGAGCTGCAAGACGGCTTGTTTTGTTTGTCCGCGGTCGGGAGTCGCGCAGCAGAATGCTAGCTCTGTTGTCACGTTTATGTCGTTGCGCCGGGGAATCACATTTGCAGCTGGGTCGGGGGTGGGGCTGGTGGTGGTGGGGGTGGTGGTGGTGGTCTATTGCTTTTGTTGTCCTTTTTGCAATTCGGCTGGGGGACACGGCATGTGACGCCGGTTTGGTTTGTTTGTGAATGGGTTCTGCTTTGGTATCGCTTGTCGTCGTTGTTGTCATGATGACCGCTGGCGGGTTCTGTGGGCGTGGTGGAATGTCCTGTCAGTGGATGGCTCGCGGTATGTTCCAGAAACCCCAGCAGTATCTTGTGGGAGCGTGTGAGGTTGTGCCTCTATGGGCATTCAGGCTGAAGCATACCCGATCACTTATTTAACTTACCCGAGTTTTATTTTGTTTTCCTTTCAGTCGTGGGACTGACAGCCAAGTCCCCATCACTAAACTGAGCCTGTGTAACACACAAGGCTGTAGCGACAGTATAGGAGAGAGGGAGAGACTCTTGCCTTGTCTGCCTCTGTGTGACTGCTGTGTGATCCTGCATGTTAATGTCATCATGTTATTGTGTGTGTGTGCTTAATATACCCCTTTAATAATTCATGAGGATTGAAGGGCTGGACTGGTAGATTCCTCCAGGGTGGGGTGAGGGAGGGGGAAGAGAGGGGGGGAGGGGGTTAATCTGGTGTCTGGTTATCTCTTTCTCCCCCCCCCCCCCCTGCACGAGCCACTTTCACATGCGTTTCCTCCATGAGTTGGAGCAAGGGTGAGGGGGGGACAGGCTTCAGAATCCACCCTTTTGGCCAACCATTTCTACTAGTGTCCTTCCTTACAGAGAGCCTTAAAGCTAGTCCTCAATGGAAAAGGGACCCATGGAGTCAGTGTTAGTGTCAATGTCAACTACATGAGGCTAACTGGTGGCGTCCACCCACAATAGAATCTGTGCTCAGCTGTCATTGCTGTGCCGCTGCCATGTCCCTTTGAGTTGTCTTAAACAAAACAACAGCCAGGCCACCACACATCCATTGGGCTCTTTGCCCGTGGGCTCCAGGGGGATTTCTATATTATTTATGTTTGAATGATCCACCTTTAACTTTGTGTCTTTGTGTGCTGGTAGCCACAGACCCACAATGCATCAGGACCAGATAGTGATAGTCCTGGCGTTAGCTCTGTGCTAGCATCAGGACCAGATAGTGATAGTCCTGGTGTTAGCTCTGTGCTAGCATCAGGACCAGGTTGAGATAGTCCTGGCGTTAGCTCTGTGCTAGCATCAGGACCAGGTAGTGATAGTCCTGGGGTTAGCTCTGTGCTAGCATCAGGACCAGGTAGTGATAGTCCTGGCGTTAGCTCTGTGCTAGCATCAGGACCAGGTAGTGATAGTCCTGGTGTTAGCTCTGTGCTAGCATCAGGACCAGGTAGTGATAGTCCTGGTGTTAGCTCTGTGCTAGCATCAGGACCAGGTAGTGATAGTCCTGGTGTTAGCTCTGTGCTAGCATCAGGACCAGATAGGGATGGTTCTGTTAGTATGTTACATAGTACAGTTGTGTGAACTCTGATTGTACCTGGGGACACTGCAACATATGCTGCGTTTTTATGCTAAATGTTATAATGCTTATTATTATTTTGGGAAGGGTTCCCTCTGTGTATTCCCTCGCATGGTAAGATGCCTTGAGAGGGAATCCAGGCCATGTAACCACTAAAATATGGGAGCTGGCTTTTCCTTGATCCCTTCACGCGTGTCCAATGGCCACATATTGCCTTTGAGACCCATTGTCTCAAAGGACTGTACCATCTCCAAGGTAACGGCTTTTAAATGACAATCAGCACGTGGTTCAGCGCAGCGCAACGGGCTGACTGAAATCTGTCCCCTCGCCGCCACGCGAACAATTACCCACTCGTAACGCACACATTACACACAACACAACCCTCCAGAGCCAGATCTTATTTCCCATTATCTTAAATCGGTGCCAAAGGCATCTCCTCAGACCCGCTAATACCTCAAAGCCTCAGTTTATATGATGGCGGTAAATCAAACCTGTGGCTGTTGCCAAGAACGCAACACAGCTTCTACTTCTTCCCCAGAAATGACCGAGAGCCTTTCAACAGACCCGCTGCCGTTGATTTAGCCCTGAGTGGGCGTGCAGAACCACGCCATCGTCGACATTCGCGGCGTTCCTGGCCCGTCGTCAAGCAATGGCGATCAAAGCTCCGATTGTCCGGCCTCTGACTAGGGCCCTGTCTCCTCTCCTCCTTCCTCACCACCTCCTCACTCACGCCGTCCCTTCCTTCCTTCCTTCCTTCCTTCCTCCCTCCCTCCAGATAAGAACTTCGATGAGGATGACTCTGTGGACGGGGGACGCTCCACCTCGTCTTCCAAGCCCGTGTCCGCGTCCGGGAGGAAGGCGGTGAGCATGGGCTCCTTCCGGAAGCCTAGCTCGGGCTCCAGCGCCAAGTCCGCAGGTCAGACGCTTACCCGTCGCTCCGCCGTTAGCGGCTACCGAGCTAGCCGCTGCTCGACTAGCCGCCGCCGCACGCTAGTATTCGCTACACTGAAGTCTTTTCTGATTGTCTCTTCAGGGAAAGATGCGGCCAGTGCTGGGGCCGTGGACGAGGAAGACTTCCTCCGAGCCTTTGAAGATGTTCCCACCGTGCAGGTACACACAGTCACACACACAGTCACACACACAGACACACAGATTCACACCCACACACACCCAGTCACAATGGCAAACAGTCACAAACATGCTCACAGACACTTTTTCAATTGCAGGCTATTCTCAGATTCTTATTCTGGTTTAACAGTGTTGAGTGCTGTTTTTGATGAATCAACTTGTTGTTATTTAGCACAGCAAGCATAACATTCAGAACTGGTTGGTGATAGGATTGCAAATCCATCTGATATCCTGAACATCCTGCGTTTGTGTGTGTCCTCAGCTCCACTCCAACAGAGAGATGGAGGAGGCCATGACCAAGATCCGGGACGTGCTGTCGGACGACAAGCGAGACTGGGAGCTACGCGTCGCCGCCGTAAGCTAACGCCCGGCTAACATGCTGACATGCTAACGCCCGGCCCAGACACTGTACTATAGTTACAGTTACAGCTAACATGCTGACCTAGCCCAACTACTACACTGTAAAGCCCAGACACTATGCTATACGTACAGCTACAGCCAACATGCTAAACTAGCCCTCCCACTATACTGTAAAGCTAAAACACCATGCTATACGGACAGCTACAGCTTACATGCTATCTTAGCCCACCTACTACACTGTAACGCCCAAACACTATACTATACGTAAAGCTACAGCTAAGATGCTGACCTAGCCCACCTACTAAACTGTGAAGCCCAAACACTATATTATACTTACAGGTACAGCTAGCATGCTAACCTAGCCCTAATTTAGACTTGACTAGTGAAGTTAAGCCTGCTAGCCGTGCCCAAAGCGGACCAACAATCAGTCTTATGGGCGACACCTGTGTGTGTGTGTGTGTGTCCTACGACGACGCCTCTGTGAAAAGGATCCATTCTAAGCCCTCGCCCCTCCCCCCTTTTGCTCCGCCCCTTCTCCCCCCCGTTGCCCCGCCCCCTGGTCCCCCCCAGCTGAGGAAGGTGCGCTCGCTGCTGCTGGCCGGCGCGGTGGACTACGACGGCTTCCCCCAGCAGCTGCGGCTCATGGAGGCGGCGTTCAAGCTGTCGGCCAAGGACCTGCGCTCGCAGGTGGTGAGGGAGGCCTGCATCACGCTGGGGTGAGGGCGCACGCACGGACAGACACACGCACACACATGTGGCACGCAGAAGCACACAGGGACACACACAGACACAAAAACACACACATGTGCACGCTCTCTCGCAGCACTCTTGCACGCACAAACAAGCACGCGCACACACACACACACACACACACACACACACACACACACACACACACACACACACACACACACACACACACACACACACACACACACACACACACACACACACTGTTAACAATATAATGAAAGATATCCAAGTTCTAAAGGTGTGTTTCCTGCTTTGGGATTGAATTAGCAAATATATACATCTTTTTTTTATTATCTTAGTTTTGAATTTATTAGATTTATCTGTGCTAGCATCTGATCTTAGATAAGCCTATGTTGTCTTCGGTTATTTAATCTTAGTTTAGTTCAGCTGATGCGAGTCAAGCCTAGTTCATCTTCCGTCATGTCATCTTAACCTAGTGTATCCGACAATAGTTTATCAGTGTGCCGTGTGTCCCTTCTAAACGCTCCTGTCGATCTTGCAGCCACCTGTCCTTGCTGCTGGGCAGCGGGTTCGACCACGCGGCCGAGGCCACCATACCCGTGCTGCTGAACCTCCTCCCCAACAGCGCCAAGATCATGGCCACCTCCGGGGTGGCCGCCGTCCGCATCATCCTCAAAGTGAGCGACGTGCCGCTACTCACGCTGCCCATAGTCCAGCGAGAAGCATGCTCGATTGGAACCAAGTTAGCATTTGACCGAGTTAGCCAAATTCAATGGAAGAAGATGAGATTGACTAGCTTGTTGGTGAAGGAGGGGTTCAAAGGGTCCGTTTCGGTGTCTCTTGTTTTTTTTTAAGTGAATCTAATGACAAAAAAAAAGCATCTTGGTGCTTGGTGAAACTGCAAACTTGATTGAATCGAGCCCCATTCTTCCTATTTGACTATGGGTAGGTGGAGAATAACTTTGTGTAATGTAAAAAAGTAACTGAGAACTTCATTCCAAATGAATCTCCTATTTGCAATTTGCTGACAAAACAGAGGAAACATAGTGTAGTGTCCATCTAGCAGCAAGTACTACTGATAGTACTACTACAGATGTGATAGTGTTAAGTGCATGATCGGTATTATTCCCCTGATCATGATCGGCTAGTACGCCTGCTGACTGCCGTGTGTTCCCCGCAGCACACCCACTTCCCACGCCTGATCCCCGTCATCTGCGCCCACTGCGTGTGCAAGACCGTGGCCATCCGGAGGTGAGGCGTCCGTCAGACCTCCTGGGGTTTATAGGCGGAGGCGAGGGGTGTGGTCGTGACCATGGCGATGGTCCCACTCGCTGATCGGTGTTGTGTTTGTTCACAGGAAGTGCTTTGAGTTCCTGGACATCATGTTGCAGGATTGGCAGAGCAGCTCCTTGGAGAGGTGAGAAACAGTACTTTATTATGTGTATGGATACATATGTATATGTATTAGATGTATGATCCTATGTATATATATATATGGTGCGTGAACCTTTAGCAATCTGGCGATTCGATTTTGATGGTCTGAATCATGGTTTGATTCAGAACTGATTCACGATTTGAAAAGTTACATCAACTGTTAATAACGTAAACACGCAAAGTCAAAAAAATGTTTTGGGGGAAATTTTGAAGAGATTCAGAACTATAGAAGATGAGAGTCTCAACTCTTACGTGAATGGATTTGTTTTGAACTAATAACTTTTCAAACCATTTTTTACCTGGATGAGTTTCTTAGCTAAAAGCTATCACTTTTTTGGAGTCTCATCCTGTAAACAAAGAAACGGCGAGGGTTTTATTGAAGACGTCAGCAAGGGCAGCAGGGCTCTTCGGGTGGCTGATAAGGGGAGCAGCATGCTATTGCTACTGTCTCTTTAATCGTGTCACTGGGAAGATAAACAAGCTTATTTGTTTTCTGAGCATTAATGGCCGACGGGACCATGTCCAGTCTATTTGAATAGCCCTTCATCCCAGTTACCGTCTCAAAGGGCATCACAGGCCGTGTATAACCACGACCCCTAGGCCTATCCCCCAAAAGAACAATAAGACAAGTCCCTTAATTATCACGGCCTGAACCTTGATGAGACGCATCGCCACTAAAACATCAATGAACGCTACGCTCGCTGAGCAGGCCGACGGGAAACCCGCCCAGACCCTAGCTCAGCAGTTTCCATGGCGATGCCCGGGGAAGATGGGCCGGGCTCTCATTGTGTGTCTGGGCGGTCGGCTTCCTGTCCCTCCTGCCTCTCGTCTGAAACCCGACGCGCCCTCCTGTCATCAGGGGAACTCTCCGCTTCATCCCAGCTATCGATTTAGCCCTCCTGTGTGTGTATGTGTGTGTGTGTGTGTGTGTGTGTGTGTGTGTGTGTGTGTGTGTGTGTGTGTGTGTGTGTGTGTGTGTGTGTGTGTGTGTGTGTGTGTGTGTGTGTGTGTGTGTGTGTGGGCGTAGACAAAGTGTGCTCAGGGATGCATGCAGACCTCCCGACCGGAGGGTTGTTCATTAGCTGTGTGTAGACGTTGCTCTTATTCCTGGCACACACACTAGACTAGAGGATTTAATTAATTTAGAAAATGTGAGGGACCACACAGCTAGAAGATACATTTTACTGTTTAGGTCGTTAACTGTGTGGTAGGAATAGTGTGCTATGATTTTTGCTAACACAGCACAATGCATATTCCAATTCTATTCCCCAACAACCCAGTCCTGATTATTAAAGCCGCAACGCTCGCAAAAGATAATTGCAATCTCGCAATCAAAAACATGTCTTTAGCGGGAACGAACGTGGCACGCATCCAAAGGAAATATTGATGTCGAGGAGCGGGGGTACGACTCCTATCTTTCGCAAATCCATCACGCTTTCGTCTCTGCCTCCATGGCTTCTGTTGAGATTGATCAAACACCAAATATGGGGACGGTTACTTTTTCTGATCAGCTGATCAATCTAGAATCAAACTTAAAAGAAGTTGTATTAGCGGATATGGCGGATATATTGCCGCCAGTGCCTAACATTTGCTCAACATGTGCAACACAGAGGCAGCACAAAGAAAGGTTTTGTGTGCTTACAATACCCACTCTGTTCATGAACACTGCTGTGGTAACACCAACTCCAGAGATTGGATTTGACCCCAATAAGTTTGTGTGTCTGTGTGTTTATTTCTGTCCCGCAGACATGCAGCCGTTGTCATGGATACCATCAAGAAAGGGGTTCACGACGCAGACTCCGAGGCCCGCTCTGTGGCCAGGAAGTAAGTCGGCCAATCAGAAATAAGGAATGTGGGGATGACTTGGAGACGACAACAAAACGTCTTTCAGAGCGACTCTTACGTCGGTGACCCTGACATGGCCACGATATTATTGGAGCCTCTAGGATTCCTACGATGTGATGGGACGAATTACATATTTCTTAAGAATTATTGATTATTGATTGGAAGTTGCAATGTGGCAGATTTCAGAGGTTGCTGGCATCTTCCCCCAAAACACCTACAAGGCAGCTTCCCTGACGTATGATAACATCCTGTATAAAACCGCGTATGAACGAAGTATCAGAAGAGTACGTACACTGTGACTTCGGGGGTGTTTAGAGGTCACTCTAACTGCGCTATCAATAATATATCCACAATACCCTCCGGTGGCATGACTCTGCAAACACCCTCACAGAGCACTCTGAGGGGTTTCAAGCTCATGCGATAACAAAATCTATTTCCATTCATTTCTATTGGGACGGCACCAAGGTCGCACTGTTTGTTAATGGATCAGGAAGTGGTGCCAGGTGTGTGAAGTCACCTTGCGGTTTGACGTCACACCACGGTCTGGCCCCCGCAGTGGGCTTCATCGCTCCTTCAGAAGTAGGCGGGCCGTTCCCGTAGAGAAACGATCATCATTAGCGATCATTATCTGCGTATTCATGAGCTACCTTGTTGACCTGGTCTGCTCTCTCTGTGTTCCAGCGGTCGATACTGACACCGGTCCGGACAGCTTAATGCATCCGAGGTTTTCAGTCCATGCTTATCACAGTAGAACACCATGTATCTTCAGAAAGCTATTTTCATGCAACAACCGTATGTTAACGTCTGGTTCAATCAACGCAAAAAGAAAAAAAATCCAATCCTAAATAAATTCCGTCTTTTATTTTTGTTTATCGTTTGCGGTTCCATGTTTCATTGGACCCTTCAGTGCGATTGGTCCCTGACTGACTGGGTGCCTCTTTGTGCGCCCTGTGGCTCGCCGTCTACAGGTGCTACTGGAGCTACCACGGCCACTTCAGCCAGGAGGCGGAGCTTCTGTTCCAGGGCCTGGAGTCGTCCTATCAGAAGGCCCTGCAGGCCCACCTGAAGAGCGGCGACAGCCAGGCCTCACTGCCGGCCTCGGACCGCTCGTCCTCCTCCTCACAGGAGAGTCTCAAGTAAGGCCCCCCCCCCCGCCCTCGTTACCATGGTCGCCGTCTCTACGGGGACTGCAAGGATTACAGGTTTTCTTTTTTTCGTTTTGGGTCGGTGATGGATTTTCAGGGAAGGAAAATGCAATAGAAATTAAAAGAGTGTGTGTGAGTGTGTGTGTCCCTCTGTGCTACAAATCTTACCAGCTTTTATTCAATTAAGTTCAAACCTTTTTTCCTGCATTGCTCTTTGGTTCTCCCACCGTTGGTTTTGATGGTGGTGCACTCCCATCCCATCTGGTTGTCTTTCTGTCTGAGAGAGACAGACAGACAACCCTCTGTCTGTCTCTGTCTCTCTCGCTTTCGATCTCTCTCCCCTTCACACTCACTCTCTCTAATGTGAGGCCTGGTATTGACAGCTGAATGATCGTAGCCCCATCATGTCACTCTATCCGAGCCAGAGAGCTGATCTTTCTGTGTCACATCAGCCTGGAGCCAGACTGATGCAGGGACGTGGATCTGATGGATCTGGGACTTATCTCAGACCTTAAAGGACACTAGCGGTCTGGCTGATGAAACCCTCTTAAAGACTTTTCTGGCCTCAGTGAATACTCTGTTACCAATATCATTGGTTGAAATCAACTTTTTGTTCCAAATCTGCCTGAGAGCATTTCTTGTGAGTGCACCTGCCACGAATGTAATCAATAGCACTTTGGTCTTTGCGATGACAACTTTTGCAGAAGTATTCGTATGGCATTCACAGTTTTTTTTACGTCCATGAAGGCTGTACTGATGTGCACAATGGATAGTGAATGTGTTTATAAACTCTGAGTATTTGTGTGCTTCCCAACGAGACAAGCCGATTCATCATGAACAGCGATTCTTAAACCCAAATAAGAATCGGAGAATGGCCTGCAATTGGAAAAAAGTGTGTGTGCGTGTGTGTATTATTTACGGTGTGTATGTATATATGTATCACTAAGCTGTGTATCTGACTGTGTGCTTTGTGTCCCCAGTCGGCCTCTCACCGTGAAGAGCTCTGTGGGCAGCAGCGGGACCAGAGGTACCTATAACTACCCACACAGACACTATCTATATCTATCAAATAACCATCTACGTATAAACATTAAGTAACTCTGCATAAACAAACGCCACTGCAACATGCCCTCACCAGATGCCCCACAGAGAGACAATTTAGCAGACGCTTAATGTAAGTGAGGATGTTCATAGAACCAATTGCAAAGCATTAACAATCCCTTCACTAACCCATACAACAAAGGTAGCTAGGATAAGACGCCACATAGCTAAAGTGCTATAGCTAGATACGACATACGTTAAGTGCGTACATTACTTCTCTCTCTCTCTCTCTTCTAAAGCCGTTTGTATCTTTGTCCCGTCAGCCAAACCCGGCCAGGCCTCCCGCCCCCCCCACGCCGCCGCCCCCGCCTCCCTGCAGCGTTCCCGTAGCGACGTGGACGTCAACGCCACGGCCACGGCCACGGCCAGGACGCGCCTGGCCGCCGCCCCCTCCGCCGCCCCGTTTAGCTCCGCCTCCGCCCTGCCGCCGGGGTCCTACGCCTCGCTAGGTGAGCGCACACACACACACACACACACACACACACACACACACACACACACACACACACACACACACACACACACACACACACACACACACACACACACACACACACACACACACACACACACACACACACACACACACACACACACACACACACACACACACACACACACACACACACACCTCTGCCGGCTGGGCTCTAGCCAATGGGAGGCCCCGTTGAGGACACAGGAATTGTTGTTGTTTTAAGGTGGATTATTATTCATACCACTGATGATGTTCACTTACATTAACACACGCAACAATACACGTATGAACACATGTATTAACACATGCATTAACACATGTAATAACACATGTATTAACACATGCATTAACACATGATTTAACACATGCGTTAACACATGCATTAACACATGTATTAACACATGTATTAACACATGCATTAACCCTCGGCAACGCACTAGGGGTCGCCTCCATGGCGCCTGACCTCTGACCCCTTAACCCCTTAACCACCTGTATCTCTTCCAACCCACCCCCCCCCTGCCCCACCCCGCCTCTCAGATGACTCGTGGTCTCCTAAGGTGGAGGCGGGTAAGCTGGGCTGCGTTGTGTTGTGTGTCCTTCTAATGCAGGGGGGGGGGGGGTGTCCTCTCCCAGGTCCTAAGTGGGTCTGTGTGTGTGTGTGTGTGTGTTTGTGTGTCTGTTATTCCAAGTCAGTTTACACGTGTCGGTCACATGTTATATCGAGTCTGCATGGACACGGTCGCCGCATGGTGTATCCATCTCTTCATTCTTTGTATTCAACAACAAACCAGTTAAATCTGGTTTCACACTGAAACCAGGTTTAACTGGTTTCAGTGTGATCAACGTCCAGATGAGGGCAGCAGGGCCGGCCCCAGAGTGCCACAGAACCTGACCCACAGCGGTCAGGCCCCCAAACTAGGACCATCAAATGTTGCACAATAGAAAACTTATAGCATAGCATAGCATTGGGTCGCTAAAACGAAACCGTTTTCTGTTTGATTTTGGATCGACTGATCAAGGTCAAATCCTATAATATTATAGAGGGGGCACGTGTCACTCCATTCCCCCATCTGGACACGGCCCTGCTCTGTACATATTACCACATATAGACTCAGTGGTAAAAATAGAAAATAGACAGATCTTCCCCTTCTAAATCCCAGTGGGAGATGAAACGGTGTTCCCCGTTCCCCCAGGCCTGGCCCAGGACTACCTTGTCCCAGGAGCGCTTGTGTCTTCACGTTGCGTGATTCAAAACACCAGCTCTGCTCATTTATAGCCACTGTCAACGACCACGCCTTCAGGGCACCAAACATGTGATTTAAACGCATGCATATGTTGACTTAAAAGTGATCAAACCAAGGTTGGGAACCTCGAGGTCGCCCTTGGGCGATGCTCCTCATAAAATGGCTTTGCTCAAATTCAAGTTTTTTCTTTCTCGCCGAGAACGTACAGTTAAACTTGTGCATCTATAGCCGAAGATTAAATGCTTTTGGCATTGGAATAGGGACGCGCTTTACGACTTTGTTTGTGGTATGTACAGCGTACCCAGGCGAAGATGAAGGGAGTAATTTAGTTTAGATAGCAATGTAGATGATTGCTCTATTTTTAAGTCACCTTTTAGTTATAGTTATTAAGAGACAAAAGTTTATCCCTTTAGCGTCAGAAATAGTCACATGGTTTGTTTTTATGTTCTGTTATATTTTTTAAAATGACATTCCTTTGTCTCGACTGATCATAAAAACAAAGCTAGCCACTTTAAGACCCCGACTTCTTACGGGATTTGGCCACGATTTGTAACACGTCAGAGCAAACAATTGATTCGAAACATAAACGCCAACATAGTTTCATCACCAATAACACAAAGAAACAAAGAACAGTTCGATTCCCGAACGACATTAGCTTTTTCACAGAAACTTGGGAGAGTACAACACGCTACCCCGAAATAGTTTGGCGATCTTTCGCCCGGAACGGTGGCGTGGTCCGGAGTGGGGGAGAGGAGGAGGAGGCGGGCAGCGGACAGCCCGGGTCAAACTGATATTGATCGGCTAACTCCCCAGACATTGATTGATTGTTCCATTAGACAGTTGGTTACCGCTGAGGGAAAGGAAAAAACGATCTCTACGGCAACTCTGCATTGATGTTTTGTGCTGGATGTGAAGTCAAGTGATGTTCCAGACCACGGCCAATGTTCTGCTATTTCTTTAAATTCATTTATTTGAAAAAAAACTATGATAAAGTTACATTTCCATATGGTTATAAGGCATTTGATGTACGATCTTCTTTCTCCCTCTCGCTCGGTCTGTCTCTCGTTCTCGTTCTGTCTGTCTCTCGTTCTCGTTCTCTCGTTCTCTCGTTCTCTCTCGTTCTCTCGTTCTCGTTCTCTCTCTCTCTCTCTCGCTCTCGCTCTCGCTCTCGCTCTCGCTCTCGCTCTCTCTCTCTCGCTCTCTCAGGCCGGGTGCGGACCAGGAAGCAGAGTGCGGGGACCGGCCCGTTGGTCACAGACACCAGGGGCCGCAGCAGGGGCAAGGTGGTCTCCCAATCACAGCGTGAGTACCCCCCCCCCCCCTCACTGTAGCTCACCCTTGACCTCTATCATGGACCCCTGTTAAAGTCTGTCTAACCAAACGTGTGTGTGTGTATGCAGCGGGCAGTCGCTCGGGGTCTCCAGGAAGGCTGCTGGGCTCCTCGTACGGCCGGGGCCCCAGGCCCACCATGGGCATCTCCACCGCCACCCCCACCTCCAGCGGGGGGCCGGTGGAGAAGGCCCGGCCCCGGGGCCCGCGGAGCCACGGCTGCAGCCGCGAGACGAGCCCCAGCCGCTCCACCACGGGTAAGACGAGCACGCTCCCCTCACACACTAACACAGACGTACACACACACACACACACACACACACACGTACACTAAGACAGACCTAGAACAACACACTTATGCAAGCACACAAACTTAGACCAACACACTTAAACACACATAAACTTACACCAACACACTTAAACACAGACACTTACACACACACACACACACACACCACACAAACTTACACTAACACAAACTCACAAACACAAAATGACGCACACACAATCCGGGCGTGTGTCAGACCGGCAAACCGCTCAAAGGAAGTAGGGGAACGGAATTTGCTTTCAAGACCGGAAAAGCGAGGCAATTCCTGACCTTCTCCCAGCCAGGTGTTACCGTCTGTCTCTGGCGGCGGCCGTTGGAGCGCGGCGTCCACCGCCACTAGAGGGCAGTGTTTCCTTCGTACATCACTGCGGACAGAGGAGCGATGGGCATGGTGGAATGATGAGCCCCGCCCAGTTAGTCGGCCGGAGACTTTGAGAAACAAAGCTCTGAAGAAGGTTTAGTCTGCTCTCACTGGCTGGGATATTGTGTGACGTGGATTAGCGTGTCGCCGCTGGCTGGCTGGTTTCTGGCGTGGGGGCAGTATCCTTGTAAACAATGAGTGAACATATGTTTGTAGAATATATCATTCATAGGATGTGGCTTTATTGATTACATTACTGAAATCACTGGATCCGCATTGACTACAGATAATGTATGTCCTGATTGGTCAGGCCCCCTGATTGGTCAGGACCCCTGATGGGTCAGGCTTTACAACAGATGTCCAAAAATTACAGGTGTCAATTTAAGGAGATAAACCACCGAGAAACCTTCCTCTCACTTAATATTTTCCTACTAACTTATACCCTCTGCCTCACGACCGTTCTGCAATCAGTCCTCCTGCTCCTGGTGTCTCTTGGCTGACTAACCGCCTCCCCCCTCCTCCCCCAGCTCTGAGCTACAGGGCTCTCTGTCTGTGCCTCAATCTGTGTGCTTAACCTCTCCGTCTCCCTCTGCTGCTGTCTGTCTGTTTGTCTGTCTCTCTCTCTCTTTCTCCACCTGTCTTTCTCTCTCTCTCTCTCTCTTTCTCTCTCTCTCTCTCTCTCTCTCTCTCTCTTTCTCTTTCTCTCTCTCTCTCTCTCTCTCTCTCTCTCTCTCTCTCTCCACCTGTCTGCGTGAACCTCTCTCGACCGCGCCTCCCGGGCAGCGCGGAGTCGAATCCCGCGGCCCAGCATGAGTCAGGGCTGCAGTCGTGACACGAGTCGCGAGAGCAGTCGCGACGCCAGCCCGACCCGGGGGTTCTCCCCCCTGGGTGAGTAGTGTGTGTGTGTGTGTGTGGAGACCTACGGTCATCTCTCTGCATGCGTCGTTTCTGTGATGGTAACCTGAATGCACACTTAAAACTTCCTCTCTTTCCTTGTTCTATTCTAGTCTATTTCATTTTCTTTACTAATTCTGTACGGGTCAATCTGGCCTTCAAGTGATCTCCGGTCAGAAGCTCAAGCATGTTTAGTCTGAAGAGAGCGAGGAGCGTTATGGGCATTATTATAAACATGTTTTTGTTCATTTGGTTGTTTTTTTATCGGATAAATGGATGAAGCGGCCCCTATGTGCTTGTTAGCTGCGATACGGCTTCAGCTTTAACTGAACCAAATACCCAGGAAGCCCTTCTCTATCGCCGGCGCCATGGCAACACCGGCTGAGCCACCGCGCTTGCCGACTCCTTATAAGGTCAACGACTTAACTCTACTTCCTCCCTCAGTGACCCGACGCCACTCTCGCTCCACCAGCGCCCTTTCCTCCTCCGCCACCGACTGCTACTCAGGTGACCTGACGGTGGCCCCGCCTCCACCCAGAACCCCCCCAGTTAGACAGAACCCGGGGTCGTTGTACCCTGTTGTTGGTCAGGCCATGAAAAAAAGAATGTCATTGCAAGGCATAGCTGTTGCAACTAGGGGGAGTTTAAAGCAAAAACTGCCTTTAGGGTTTATGTTTTGACGGCACAATGTGCTATTTTTCCCTCCCGCAAGTTCTACTTTGTTTTGCATGTTTGATGGAATGAATCAAGCATCGTAGGGACACTGGCCTTTATTGTAGACTTTCAGCTTTTATTGTAGACATTCTTGATTTTCAAGCTTTTTTACGAGACATTGGGTAGAGCAAATTGACTAGATAACTCATACGGGACATTTGAAGAAGTTACTTGAGCAAGTCCTCCTACAACCCATACCTTCAATAGATTCGTTCCATCTCCGCGGACCAACGTTTGGCATTTAACGTTCAAAACGTTCCAGAGGTACTTGGTTCTGGCGATGTGGCCAGCTCAGTGATACTGGGGTCACTGCAGGGAGCTAGGGAGCCAGCTTGTCGGTTACAACTCATTCTGCTTAAGAGTGTGTGTTGCACTGATGTTTGCAAAGACTTATTGGGTCATTCAGTCATATTTAACAGCCTTTACTAGTGCATCGCCGGCCTGCATCATTGACTTTGTTTTCTACATTCACTTACATTTGTTGGGCTATCACATCACTAAATGGGCTGTAACATGCTGTATTCTGATATTCCTTAAAGTGGCGAAGACAAAAGAGGGAGTCTGCTGTGAGATGTGGAAATGATTGTACAGTTTTATGCTTGTATAACAGTTTGCTGAGAATGTTCCACTATTATTCTTTTGGTCATTTGGGTGAATTTGTGTTTTGTTTTTGTTTTGCATATTTTCATTCTTTATTTTGAAACCGTGCTTGACTCTTTTGTTTCATTTTGAAAACACCAGGTGAACTCCGACCTTAAATGGAACATTTGTGAATATTCATATTTATTTATTAATATTTATTCAAAGGCGACTATGTTTAACGTTGTTATTTACCTTCTGCACCCCTCAAAAGCCTCAAAACAGTATTCATCATCTGCTCGGCACTTTGATTTTGAGCCCGTATCCATGACCACATCAAAGCCTTCCCTATCTGATCTTTGACCCTGGTGTCTGTGACCCCTGCCCTCAGACCGGCTGTCGCACCAGGCCCGCATCTCAGCGTCCGTCCAAGCCATGAAGATCCTGGACACGGGGACGGAGGTGGAAGCGGCCGTGGCCGACGCCCTGGTGAGAATGAGGGGGACACTGGACCCTGAGACACCTCGGTGTAGATGAGAAGCCATGGGGTTGTTACATATTACATTATCGTAGTGTAGATGAGAAGCCATGCAGTTCTTACATATTGTATTGTCGTAGGGTAGATGAGAAGCCATGTAGTTATTACATATTGTTTATCAGATGAGAGGCCATGTAGTTATTACATGTTGTATTATCGTGGTGTAGATGAGAAGCCATGTAGTTATTACATATTGTTTATCAGATGAGAAGCCATGTAGTTATTACATATTGTATTATCGTGGTGTAGATGAGAAGCCATGTAGTTATAACATATTGTTTATCAGATGAGAAGCCATGTAGTTATTACATATTGTATTATCGTGGTGTAGATGGGAAGCCATGCAGTTGTTATACATTGTATTATCGTACCGTAGATGAGAAGCCATGTAGTTATTACATATTGTATTATCGTGGTGTAGATGGGAAGCCATGCAGTTGTTATATATTGTATTATCGTACCGTAGATTTGAAGCCATGTAGTTATTGCATATTGTATTATCGTGTCGTAGTGTAGATAAGAAGCCATGCACTGGGGTACTTAGGAGGGCTAGGGGTTGATCCTGGTCCTCAAGGATAGTCTTTATATCACACTGTTTTGAACGAAAAACAAAACCGAAATAACCGTTTTGTATGAAAAGCCATGTGGTGATTGATCCTGTTCCTTAAGGAAGTCTTTATATATCTCTGCGTTAGAAGAAAACCAAAAATGTACACAACGTATAGTAGATGAAAAGTCAAAAGGATTACATAATATTGCCCCCTAAATACTGAGAAAACATAGGATAAGATGTAAATATGGATTCAATCTGCCCTCTATGGGTTAAACCGTGCTATTGCATGAGTCTCCTGTTATTTGCTGTTCTTGGTCACCAGGTAACGTCAATCAAACCTTCTGGCTAGAGAGGTTTGGTTTCCCCTCAACATCTCTTTTCGAATATACAGAACACCTTCAGGGTTATCAGATTCATCTTAAATAGCCATTTACGAACGATGTTCTGGCGCTCTACTTCGGTTTGGTCAGAGTGTGTGACCACAAATGGTCCAGCTCCATAGTGACTTTCCCTTGTGCTTTCTCCTCCTCCTCCTCCTCCTCCTCCTCCTCCTCCTCTCACTACTTCTCCCTCTCCTTCTGCTCGTCCCTCCCCTCTTACTCCCCTTTTCCCCTTTTCACCCTCGTCCCTCTACCCTTTCCTCCTCCTCCTCCTCCTGCTCCTCCCTCTCGATGGTTGTCCCAGTTGTTAGGCGACTCGAGGAATAAGGTACAGCCCAGTTCTCCTGCCGTCCAGACCGTTTTGTCCTCACTGCATGCAGAGCGCTGCATGCTGCACACGTTCTTCTCACTGCTGAGCTCTCACTAGCCTGGCTGCTGCGTACTACACACCAGTGTGTCGCCATGATGTCCTCCTGCAAATCGTAGTTGTGTGCGTGCATGCGTGTATGTGTGTGTTTGATAGTCGCCAGGCACTGCCGTTACAGGGTCGAAACCCCCCGTCTCCGGGGCACCAACGTGTCTGTCTGTCTGTCTCTCTCACTCATATCCCACCACAAACCCTGCTTGTCCCCTCCTCGCCGGAGCCCCCCCCCCCCCCCGCCCATCGCATGCCGGACCCCCAGAAGGTCAACACATGGCGTCAGAACGCTCACCACTGCATCCCATCTTGCGTTGGCCTCTCCTGTGCACGTCTGTGTGTGTGTGTGTGTGTGTGTGTGTGTGTGTGTGTGTGTGTGTGTGTGTGTGTGTGTGTGTGTGTGTGTGTGTGTGTGTGTGTGTGTGTGTGTGTGTGTGTGTGTGTGTGTGTGTGTGTGTGTGTGTGTGTGTGTGTGTGACGTAGTACGCAAAATGCATGGCCGCCGGGATCCGACCCCCCAACCTCAATCTCATCTTGACCTGTGAGTCACCTGACATGCCCCTCCCCTCTCCCCCCCCCCCCCCCCCCCCCCTCCTTAGCGACGGCCGGTGCGGCGGCGCTTCGAGTCGCCGGGCGTGTACTCTGACGACGACGCCAACAGTGACGCGTCCAGCGCCTGCTCCGAGCGCTCGTACGGCTCGCGCAACGGCACCTCCGGCGGCGGCGGCGGCGGCGGGCACTTCCTCCGGCAGACGGAGGACGTGGCAGAGGTGCTGAACCACTGCGCCAGCGCCAACTGGTCGGAGCGCAAGGAGGGGCTGCTGGGGCTACAGAACCTGCTGAGGAGCCAGAGGGTGCTCAGGTAGGGATAGGGTGTGCTTGTATGTGTGTTTGTGTTGAGGTATGCTTCAGTGTGTGTGTGTGTGTGTGTGTGTGTGTGTGTGTGTTGGGGTATGTGTGTGTTGGGGTATGTGTGTGTGTGTGTTGGGGTATGTGTGTGTTTGCGTGTGTGTGTGTGACGGGGTGTGTTTGTGTGTGTGTGTGTGACAGGGTTTGTTTGTCTGTTTACGTTAGGGTGTCTATTTGGGGGTATGCTTGTGTGTGTGTTCTTTTTTAGTGTATTTGACCTTGGTTTTACCAGGAGAGCCTTTCGAGATTAAGATCTCTTTTACAAGATTGATATGATAACACAGGTGATAAAACATCACACACAGTTTCTACATGCAACAAAACAAAAACACATTTTTGTTTAAACAGATGAGGGGAAAAAACACATCACCTTCATAGATATACACATGGAAAGTCAATTCTTTAAACGTTTACAAACTTTGGAGGCTGACTCTAGGCTCTTGATGATATCAAGGGCCTTAATAAACCCAATAAGTACGCTGCCCTCTTGAACATATCTAAATAAAGCTCTTGAATCTAGAATATGCTTTATTGCAACTGCTGTTGCTGCCCTGCCAAACGACTAGCGATCTCATTGGGCGTCCACTAATTGGCGATTTACAAATCTGCAACATTTTTCTTTTCCCTCCGCTAGCCGTGTTGAGCTCAAGAGGCTTTGTGAGATCTTCACCCGGATGTTCGCAGACCCCCATAGCAAGGTAAGACCCTCCCCCCACAAGGTCCACACCACACTGTAACCGTACGTCCCTGAACTCTTCTGGGGGTCCACACTGTAACCATATGTACCTGAGCTCTTCTGGGGGTCCACACTGTTACCATATGTACCTGAACTCTTCTGGGGGTCCACACTGTTACCATATGTTCCTGCGCTCTTCTGGGGGTCCACACTGTAACCGTACGTACCCGAGCTCTTCTGGGGGTCCACAGTGTAACCATATGAACCTGAGCTCTTCTGCTCCCCCTAACATCATCCTGAACATCTATGATGGGTCCATGATGTTTTCTGTCCCTTTAACCTGAACTAAACCACAAGCTGATAAAACACACCAAGGAAGTCTTCCTGGCAGTGTTTGCACGGGTTCGGGTTTTGATGGAGGATAGCTGAGAAACATATCTCATGAGTGCACCTAAAATGTGACCCATTGGAACGGCTGTAGAGGGCAAACGTTATGTTACACATTAACTCTGTCCAGCCGGACGTTAGGTCCCCAGTCCACTTAGGACGGAACATCCTCCGAGTGACTTCCAGTTGATTCTGACGCAGGTCACCGAGGAACCTCTCGCTCAAGAAGCCCCACAGGTAGGCCCACAGACCGTCTGGGATCCAACCTAGAACCTTTCAACTAGGAGTCCACCCCCCCCTAGCTCCTGAGACTCTCCTCATAGCGGGATGGATAGCTGAGTGTCCCCTGTGGGGGGCTTCTGAAGCCAGCTCCTCCGGACTCCTGCGGTGAAACTCCCAATAGTGGCTTTGTGTAGCGCCTAGCAACAGACTCCCCCTAGGACCTCATGTACCTGGCTAAAGACAAACACCTTCGCGTGACATGTGAAGCTGTGGCGTGTTGCTGTCATGTTAACCTGGATCGCTCTTTATATTGTTTCTGCCTGTGTCAATCAAATGCATAGTTTTTTTTTGTATGCATCCATTGCAGCATTCGATACTGAATTAAAGATGCTGTAGGTAACAAATGAGGGTATTAGAGAGATTGGAAAAGAGCACAATTTTGAAACTAAACAACCAGAGAAATGTCCACCCTCACTCTGCTCCCCACCTCGCTATGTATCTCCACTATTGAGAAGTGTTGCATTCACACACCTGCGATTAATCGCCATGATGAATCCCCCGAAACCAATCACGGAAGAGAGGCCTGTGATTGGTCCGAAATTAGCCAGGAGCTGTCCGACACCAAAGTGGTCTCATACAGAGGCAGGCACAGTCATCTACAAACAGATATTCTCAAGATGCATTTCACTCAATAATAACTGACTGATGACTTCGTCATTCCTAATTAATCACCCTCAAATAATAGCCTTTAAATCGTACCTACAGCACCTTTAAGTGTCCTCCCATGTCAAACTAACTGGTAGGTGTTGACTAACGGTGTGTTCTTCTATTGCATGCGTCTGCACTGCCACGGACCCACTAACACAGAGAGTAAGTGGCCAGCCGTATCTTCATCTTCATCTTCATATTCATGATGATAATAATTATTAATAATAATTAATTAATTAATTAATAATAATTAATAATTATTATTATAATAATAATAATAATTATAATAATCATATTGATGACTATATGCTCTGTAAGGTGAGCTTGGGTGTTTTGAAAGGCGCCTCTAAATTAAATGTATTATTATTATTATTATGATAATAGACTGTTCCCTAATGTTGACTTAACAGACGTAACATATTCATAATATTATATTGTTCCTAATTGTGACTTAACAGACGTCAAATCATCATATTCATAATAATATACTGTTCCTAATGTTGACATAACAAACGTAACATCATCATATTCATAATTATAGCCTGTTGTTAATGTCGACCTAACAAACATAACATATTCATAATATTATACTGTTCCTAATTCTGACATAACAGACCTAACCTCATCATATTCATAATAATAGACTAATTTAGACATAACACAAAATACTCCATAACACAGATTGTCTCCCTATGTTTGTCAGAAACACTGTTCCATGTATGTATATATAGGGGGTATATATACCCTGTAGTATAGGGGTTTATATAACCTGTGAGGAATAGGGTTGTCTATACCCTGTATAGAATAGGGCATGTATACCCTGTATAGTCTTCTTGTGCATAGATATATGTACCCTGTGTAGTGCAGGGGTATATCTACCCTGTAAAGTCTTATCTCTCTCTCTCTCTGTCTCTCTCCCCATCAATCTCTGTCTGTCTGTCTGTCTGTCTGTCTGTCTGTCTGTCTGTCTGTCTCTCTCCCCATCAATCTGTCTGTCTGTCTGTCTGTCTGTCTGTCTGTCTGTCTGTCTGTCTGTCTGTCTGTCTGTCTGTCTGTCTGTGTCTGTCTGTCTGTCTGTCTGTCTGTGTCTTTCTCTCTGTCTCTGTCTGTGTCTGTCTGTCTGTCTGTCTGTCTGTGTCTTTCTCTGTCTGTCTGTCTGTCTGTCTGTCTGTCTGTCTGTCTCTCTGTCTGTGTCTGTCTGTCTGTCTGTCTGTCTGTCTGTCTGTCTGTCTGTCTGTCTGTCTGTCTGTCTGTCTGTCTGTCTGTCTGTCTGTCTGTCTCTCTGTCTGTGTCTGTCTGTCTGTCTCTCTGTCTGTCTGTCTGTCTGTCTGTCTGTCTGTCTCTCTGTCTGTCTCTCTGTCTGTCTGTCTCCCCCCCCCCCCAGGTGTTCAGCATGTTCCTGGAGACGCTGGTGGACTTCCTGAGCCTGCACCACGAGGACCTCCAGGACTGGCTCTTCGTGCTGCTCACCCAGCTGCTGAAGAAGATGGGCGCCGACCTGCTGGGCTCCGTGCAGGCCAAGGTCCAGAAGGCCCTGGACGTCACCCGGTGGGTGCTGGGGGGGTCCTCCTCGTAACATAGTCTGTGTCTCTCTCTCTCTCTCTCTCTCTCTCTCTCTCTCTCTCTCTCTCTCTCTCTCTCTCTCTCTCTCTCTCTCTCTCTCTCTCTCTCTCTCTCTCTCTCTCTCTCTCTCTCTCTCTCTCTCTCTCTCTCTCTCTCTCTCTCTCTCTCTCTCTCTCTCTCTCTCTCTCTCTCTCTCTCTCTCTCTCTCTCTCTCTCTCTCTCTCTCTCTCTCTCTCTCTCTCTCTCTCTCTCTCTCTTTGCCTGAATCTCTTTGCCTGAATCTCTTTCTGTGTCTGTCTCTCTGTCTCTCTGTCTGTCTCTGTATCTGCACGAGTCTGCCTCTGACCTCCCAGGTCTCTCCTCTCCCCCCCCTCCCCCCTAAAGGGAGTCGTTCCCGTGCGAGCAGCAGTTCAACATCCTGATGCGCTTCATCGTGGACCAGACGCAGACGCCCAACCTGAAGGTGAAGGTGGCGCTGCTCCGCTACGTGGAGGCGCTGGCCCGCCACATGGACCCCGCCGACTTCGTCAACTCCAGCGAGACGCGCCTCGCCGTCTCCCGCGTCATCACCTGGACCACCGAGCCCAAGAGCTCCGAGGTCCGCAAGGTAGGCTGGGGGGGGGGGGCGTGGTAACCACGACCGTGGGGTAACCGCGGGGGCTGTCAAAGCTGCGGTTAGGGACGGTTCGAGAGTTGCAGGGAGAAGGCGGGAAGGAGCGGGAGATGTTTCTCAACCGTTGAGAAGTTTTTGCACTTCACTCGCCTGTGATTGACAGGCGCGGTGGATTCCCCGCTGAACCAATCAGGGAAGACGCCCTGATTGGTCAATGCTAAATGGTCTCACACTGAGGCCGTGGCAGTCGACCAGAAACCGATTTTTTCTCACAGAACCTTTCATTCACTCCCAGCTGACGGATAGCTACGCCATTTCTAAGAAATGACCCTCAAATATTAGCTCTCAAAGGGTACCTACCACACCTTTATGTTCAACGGAGAACTTAAAGGTGGAGTAGGTACAGTTACGTGCGGCCTCTTTGTTATTTTTCTGTTGGCTGTTGTTCCCCTGTTTATGCTTCTCCCCTGTGGAACTGTGGGAAATCTGGTCTCCCGCCAGATTTCTGTTGATGGATTTATCCCCCTTTTCCGTTCAGTTGTGTGTGCAGTTCTCTTTTTATTTGCCCTGGTCTGCTTTCACGTCTTCCTTTCTTTCTGTTCATTCATTTATTTGTTTTTTTGTTGTTCTTTCCACCTCCTCCTCTCTTTTTGCTCACCGAAACCCCCCCCTCCCCACTCCCTCCCCCTCGACCCGGGTCCCACACACACACACACACACACAACACACACACACACACACACACACACACACACACACACACACACACACGCGCACACAATAAACCACACACCCCAGAGTCTCCAGAGCTGGTCAGGGGAGGAGTCCTCGTGTCGCCCCCCCTCCGCTGGCCCTCTGCCTGGGGAGGGCAACGTGGAGGAGAGATGCAAGCAGGTAGAGGCCCCCCTGCTACCGCACGGCATGCACCGACCTCCGACCCCCAGCCGCCCCCCCCCCCACCCCCCGAGTCCCCCGCCCCAACCCCATCTCAGCTTGTAGCTACCAGCTTTAACCTCCACTAACCCCCCAGCCCGTCCCCCCGTCCCCCCCCGTCCCCTCCCAACCGCCGTGCAGACAGACCTGGCTAACCGCCGCCATGATGCCGTGACAACCGTGGAAACCGTTTTTATTTAGCCAACGCTCATGTGGCCGCTCATTGTCAGCGGGATGAAACGGGCGATGGGACGATGCAAAGCCCCCCCCCCCCCCCCCCCAGTGCTGCAGCGAGACTCTGCCTGACCCCTTCAGCAAGCAAACTCTGTCCCGGGCGTGTTGTCATCCAGTCCGTGCATCTTTTCCTTAACGAGCATGTAATCTTGCATTTAGCCTTTTTTTTATTCAATTTTTTTTAAACCAGTGGTTAACGGTCACCAATGAGAATTCTTACCGGATTGTAATCTAATTCATTGCTCGATTAAAGGACCAGAGCATAAACGCCTTCACAGTTGTTCGTTAGAGGATGACGGAGGAAAGGTTTGCAATGGGAGTCTGAGCATGGACAAGAGATTAACAACAAACCAAACCTCGCACCATACTGTGGGTGGGCCCGCCTGCTTCTTAACCATCTTCCTCCGACTTACGTCGGATTTCGGGTTCGACGCATGCCCAAAGCAAACCTGCGATCCATGCAGGCATTCGTCTCGCGTTTACAAAGGGGAGAATGTAACAATTGCACTACCGCCATTGCTTCAGCACGTAGCCTGTGCTTGAAATCTGCACCTTTCCATGTGATGGATTTCATTTCCAAAAAGAGTGTGATGAGGTATCGTAGCGCCAACACGTTTTTAATGGTTACTGGAACAATGGTCCATAGGAGTACTGGTAAGTTACATGGACTTGGATGTACACCCCTTGTGTTCTTCTGTCATGTGTATATGTTACCGGAATAATGTGTGTGTGTGTGTGTGTGTATGTGTGTGTGTGTCTCAGGCAGCCCAGGTGGTCCTGATATCTCTGTTTGAGCTCAACACCCCAGAGTTCAGCATGCTGCTGGGGGCACTGCCCAAGACCTTCCAGGATGGGACCACCAGGCTGCTCCACAACCACCTGAGGACCAACAGCGTCATGGTAACACACACACACACACACACACACACACACACACACACACACACACACACACACACACACACACACACACACACACACACACACACACACACACACACACACACACACACACACACACACACACACACCAGAGCATGTGAGCGGAGCGCCGCGCAATTCCCGCTCCCCGCTCAGGAGGATGTCCGCTCATTCGCTCTGCCGCTCAACGTTGTGCCAGGGCGCTCCGCTCAAAACCGCTCCGCACTCATCTTAAATTTCCTGCCGCTCCGGCGAAATCGCTCCACGCTCCGCTCAAATTTTAGTAGAAGTACTTCCCAAACTCCATCTTGCTACTCTCGCGGGCACACGAGCCCGTGTTGCGCGGGGGGGGGGGGGGGGGGGTGGAAGGGGTCTCACGTGACGTGTTTTATCCAATCAGGTTGCTTGGATGCTCCCATTGAAACCCATTCTATTCTACGTGAGCGCTCCGCTCACATGCTCACGCTCCGCTCACATGCTCTGACACACACACACACACACACACACACACACACACCCCAACCATAAGGATTATAGTACACATATTGTCAATCACGGTCTGCATCCACTCCATTAGACCCTCGACATAATTGTTCCAAATCGTCCCATCGGAGAAAGCACATCCTGGGCCAGTGACGTCCATGATCCGACTTTCCCACAATTTTCCAGGGGGAACTGAGTTGTTCTTGCAGATTCTTCACAAAACGCGTATGAAGCGGTACTCTCTTATATCCGACAGTAGCCGCTGTTCCGCCCTTAAAGGATCCCGTCAGTCGACATACTGTACTTTCTACCATGTGATTGACGTTCACAAGCGAGGACCACCTCTCCCATGATACTGTTCTAAAGCGACGTTAGCCTGACCAGGGCTTCACACTGCGTGTGTGTGTCTTCCCCGTCTCAGGCCTCCCCCAGCCCCCAGCACGCCGCGCCCACCCCTCCTCGACAACCAGGCAGCCGAGGCAGCCCCCTCACCTCCCCCACCAACTGCTCCCACGGCGGGCTCTCCCCCAGGTAGGAACCAGGGTCCCGGCCGCCCCCCCCGTCCGCCAGGCCCTAGCGTAGCGCTCAACTCTTACTTACTAACTCTCTTACTGCTGCTACCGATGACTTTCTCTCTTGTTTCACATCTTCCTCTTTTTTTTCCTTTTTTTTCCTGCTGACCTCCCCCTCTCTTATCTCTTCTCCATCGCCCCCTCCCCTACTCCCCTCCCTGGCCCCTCCCCTTTTCTCCTCCCTGACAAATCCCCTTCTCTCCTCCCCTCCCCTCACCTTCTCTCCTCCCTCCCCTCACCTTCTCTCCTCCCCTCCCCTCCCCTTCTCCCCTCCCCTCCCCTTCTCTCCTCCCTCCCCTCACCTTCTCTCCTCTCTCCCCTCCCCTCCCCTCCCCTTCTCTCCTCCCCTACTCTCCTCCCTCCCCTCCCCTTCTCTCCTCCCTCACATTCTCTCCTCCCTCCCCTCCCCTTCTCTCCTCCCTCACATTCTCTCCTCCCTCCCCTCCCCTTCTCTCCTCCCTCACCCCTCCATTACTCTCCTCCCTCTCCTTCCTCCTCCCTCCCCAACTCTCCTCCCTCCCCTCCCCTACCCTACTTTCCTTCCTCCCCTCCCCTTCTCCCTCCCCCCTCCCTTCTCTCCTCCCTCCTCCCTCCCTACTCCCCTACCTCCCCCCCCCCCCCCCTCCGTCTGGTAACAGTCGCTCATGGGGCCTCGCTTCTGCTCGCCCCACCCCGCTCTCTGCCCCCACCTCCCCCACCGCCGTCCCCCCCTCTCTCAGGGCCCTCCGGCGTGCTTACTCTCCCAGGTAACACCCGCCCCCTCCTCCCTCTGCCCTCCCCCTCCACCTCACCCCCTCCCCTCTCGTCGTCACCCCATGGGAGGCTTTCAACACTGCAGTCCTACGATAGTGGTCTCTGTGGGGGATGAAAAACTAAGAACGCATTCATTTATGTTTAAACGAAGGAAGTGCAATTCCTGAAGGAGTGTACTGTAGAAACCCGCTTCTATTGACACACTCGCACACACGTCTGTCCTACAGGGTACCCGCGGAGGTATTCAAAGTGTCTCGAGAGTCTTAAGTGTCTAAGAGACGTCTGAGGGCCTCAGGAGGCACTCGGGCGTCACCAACAGAACGCCACCTGCGTTCGCCACAGAGTGCAGCGTTCACATAGTGTTTAGAGGAGAAATGCAAATCATAGGATGTAAACCCTTTTTCCTCTAAATTGGAGACTTATTTCAGTCACAGTGATCAGATGGCATGGATAACAAAAATGAAATATCTTAGATAGCAAAGCCTGCGATGGCTTCATAACGCAGGCATGGTACTTTTGTTGTCAGACAGGCAGCACTGCTTAATGGCACTATGTCAATGAGGGTGTATACTTCCAGGTTGAGGACAGTCTTTTACCTATTCAAGTTTTGGCGTGAAATCTTTATTTAATTGTGTTCTAAATGGTATTCAAAATGTATTCAAAAGTCTTAAACTGAAGGGGTTAGTTAGTTGAAACCTGCCGATACCCTGGCCCTCACTGATGCACTTCATCTCCTCAATCTGTTTCTCTCATCGGTTTGTGTCGTTATATTATTGTTGGTTTGATGTTATCAATTTGTGTATTGTTGAAGTTAAATCATTCAAATGGAAGAAAACAATAGAGCCTTACTGCTCAGCAAGCTGCCTTGTCTGTCCTGTCTTGTCATGCGCTGTGTCCGGGTCACATGCATGCTGCAGCCCGTGCACATGCAAGTTTCCGTGCTCCCGGTATGCTCACTACTGCATCATGAGGTCACTTGTTGTTCAGTTCAGTCTTTATACGGCCTGGCCGCAATGGAATGATCCAAGAACCCCGACGGTCCAATGGCATTAAGGAAAAGGCCAGCGTTTGAACATCCAAAGTTTCTTCTTCATCAACTGCTTGGTAGCTGTAAAGGTTAAGGAGAGGGGCTAGAGAGACTGGTAAAGTATTAACAGTGCTCCACTTATTACAGGACAGTATTGTGATTGATGTGGAGTTGGGTGGCCTAGATTTCCGGCCATAATTTGTTTATTTTTGGATGAATAGGTTTGATTGTATCGAGAAAAGGGAAGACATTTTTAGATTAAGAGATTGGGAAGATTTCTTTCCCAATTAATATAAAATAGAAAGCTGTAAAACTTAAGTCAGGGACGGCATTGATGGGATTCAATTACCTTAAAGGGCTGCATTAGCTGTGAACAGGAAATTAAGTTACGCGAACGCCTGCCATAACTTAGTGCAGGGGTTCACTTTCAGGCCGGAGAAATGGATTCAAAACAAAATCCTACAGTTAATTGCAGCCATATGCTCTCCCGTTTTGGTGATTGGTCAGTTTCGGTGATTAGCTAGGCTGCTTGTCCGCGCGACACAGACTAAATTAGGTTAGCGTTAGCAAGTTTCTTTCCCAACCATGACAAAAGTCGCTAATAACGAAATTTGTATGTGTCAACGACAGCCTGCTGGAGTTCGACAGCGAGAACCTGAACTCTGAGGAGATCTATAGCTCGCTGCGCGGCGTCACCGAGGCCATCCAGAACTTCCGCTTCCGCAGCCAGGAGGACCTCATGGAGCCGCAGCGGCGCGACGGCAAGAAGGACTCCCTGGTGAGCCACAGCGCCCCCTGCTGGCTGCGGTTTATTAGCTCAGATTGACGCGATTTAGGACTGTACGTTTTGAATGTTGTGTGAATGATGAATTCCAATCCCATGTTTGAAGTTGTTTTTGTGTTTTCCCAGTTTGCGCAAAGATATTAGTTGACCATTTATTGAGCTACATATATGCAGACTTTCTTATTTTTTGAGAGTTTTTGGAGATATTGAACACATTCATATTGGTTGTCTTAACAGATTTCTATTTGTAGACAAACAGTGTTCAGTGGCTGAGCCAATATGTTGTGGTTGCTGTTCCCAGTCAGGACTGGGCGCGTCCCTGGACTCGGACCCCCGGTTCGGCAACGGCGTGGGGGAGGGCGGCCGCATGGCGCTGGACAACAAGACGTCCCTGTTGAACACGCCGTCGCCGCGCTCCTTCTCCAGCCCCCGCTTCCGCGACTACAACCCCTACAACTACACGGACACCATCGGCACACTGGAGAAGACCCCCCTGAAGGGGGTGCTGTTTGACGACGCCCCAGACGGTCAATAATCTGTTCCTCCACACCGATTTTCTTTAAGGACATTGTGTTGGGGAATGTTCAATGGGCGTTTTTCTGGAATATTTGATATGTTTGTTGAAGCTTTGTAATGAAAGTATTGTATTAGCGACATGAGCAACGTATTGGTTAGGTTCCGAACATACTGTACTCTCAAACTGAATATCTCTTCTTTTTTTTATTCGTGACAGGCCGTCGGCAAGAAAGTGTTGAAAACAAAGTGGCCCCGCCCAAGAGCTTCCCTGGTAAAGTCCCATACTGTCCCACATTATATCCTAGCATTTTACTGGGATCTTGTTTAATCACATATACCTACAAATTCCCTTGAATGTTTGCGTGTCACACAAGGCTTAAATATTGCTTTCTCACGTGAAAGAAGAGAAAATATTTATACAATGCACATACATGTATAACCATAGTGTGGTAGAAATCAAATGTGTGTGTTGATGAGATTCAGACAGTTGAATACATCATAGTTTATGCCTTGCAAATTGTGGTGCAAAATCTGTCCTGTCATATTTATTAATGCCTAACCATGGTCAACCATGGTCCCTGTGTGTGTGCAGCTGGTCCGGCGGAGCAGCTGGAGCTGGTGGGGGAGCTCCTGAAGGAGCTGTCCCAGGGCCAGGCTGTGGAGCGGGGGCCGGAGCAGCGCCGCGCGGCCCTGCTGGAGCTGCTGAAGGTGGCCCGGGAGGACAGCCAGGTGGTGTGGGAGGAGCACTTCAAGACCACGCTGCTGCTGCTGCTGGAGACCCTGGGGGACAAAGACGTGAGCACACGCCGCCGTCGCTTTTAGTTCACTTAGTGAATTAGTTGTTGGCTTGTAGTTAGCCCATAGTCAGCGAGCTATTAGCATCTAGCTAGCAAGTCTTTGGTTTGTAGCTAGCTAGTTATTAGCTAGTAGTCAGCAACATTTTTGCTAGTCGGCTAACTTGTAGCTAGTCAGCTAGCTGTAAGTAGCTAGCGAGTATAAGCTTGTAGCTAGCTAGTTGGGAGCTGGTAGTCAGCTAGTTGTTAGTTTGGAGCTAGTGAGTAGTAAGCTAGTAGCTAGCTAGTTATTAGCAAGTTAGCAGTTAAGTATTAGGGAGCAGTCATTGGTTAAAAAAATATGATTAGTTATATTCGTATTGTGTATTCTGATAATTCAACGACCACGATTTTAAAATACCCTTTTCCACCCCTCAAAGCACACGATCCGTGCACTCGCGCTGCGCGTTCTGAGGGAGATCCTGAAGAACCAGCCGGTGCGCTTCAAGAACTACGCAGAGCTCACCATCATGAAGACCCTGGAGGCCCACAAGGATGTGCACAAGGAGGTGAGCACAGGGGACGTCCAGCTGGGAGAGAGGGTGGTTAGACCTGCAGGCAAGGCCGCCTTAATGCACGGGCTTGCCTGGGCTGAAGCCCCAGGGCCTACGTCGATCGGGGGGCCTATCATGAGCTGCAGTAAAAAAAATAAAAATCTTTATTATTATTTTTTATTTTATTTTATACTGGCCCATGATAGGCGAATGCCCAACCCCCCCCCCTGTCAACAACGGCAAAATGTCGGAAAAAAGTTACACATCTTCATTGTAAAATCCCCTCTCAGGGGGCCTACGAAACCTCTCAGCCCCAGGGCCCATTGGCCAAAACCGCAATGCCTCAACGATGCCCCCCCCCCCCCCCCCCCCCCACGGACATTGTCTTTGGCAGGTGGTGCGGGCGGCGGAGGAGGCGGCCTCCACCCTGGCGAGCTCCACCCACCCGGAGCAGTGCATCAAGGTGCTGTGTCCCATCGTGCAGACGGCCGACTACCCCATCAACCTGGCCGCCATCAAGATGCAGACCCGGGCCATCGAACGCATTGCCAAAGACTCCCTGGCCTCCCTGCTGCCGGACGTCATCCCCGGCCTGCTGCAGGTAAACGCTCTTGCAAGTCATGCTAATGCTAAGCATGCTAAGGCAATTGATGTTGACGATATTCACAGTTATATTAACAGTGTCTACCCCAGAGCTGTTATTTCTCTAAATAATGACGAATAAAAAATAACCCTTTTCTCATTTAGTTTCTGTTTTAAAAAGCACTTCTTTTGTGAGCCTCTACCCCAAAACTAATTTTCCTCCCACGCAGGGCTACGACAACACGGAAAGCAGCGTGCGCAAGGCTAGCGTGTTCTGCCTGGTGGCCATCTACTCTGTGATTGGAGAGGAGCTGAAACCACACCTGGCTCAGCTTACCGGCAGCAAGGTACGAGCTTGTATGTCCTGTCATACCTCATGGTATCGAGACAGGTAACGTGGAAGACACATGAACATCCTTTTTGTGTCAGTGACAAAATGGAATAGATTTGGCCTACTATGTTAGAAAGACTAGTGCATAAATAATGCAGAAAATAACATGGTTTTGCTTTCTTCATATTTTGATATGGTCTTCACTCTTTTATATTCATTTGTATTTGTATTGACTGCTGCTGTTGCGACCAATGAATGAGCCGGGATGAAGAATGTACATGTCTAATCACAACTTCTAAAACCTGAGTTAAGGTTAGGTGGTTTTGTCTCCAATCACAATCACTAACCAAAGTAATCACTTGCTATCAGGATAAAAAGTAACCTCCCCTTGTATGGTTTATGATAAGTCAGATAGGTCCGGCGTTGTCTGGTGTTTAAAGTGGTGGCCGAGCCTCTGACGCCCCCTGCTGTCCGTTTGTGTACCTGCAGATGAAGCTGCTCAACCTGTACATCAAGCGGGCCCAGACGTCCACCAGCAACAGCAGCAGCTCCTCCGACATTTCCTCCTACTAGCCTCTCCTCCTGGGGGCGTCGTCACGGCAACCACACACACACCTGCTCTCGCCGTCGTAATGGGTCCACGCCGAAGTTCCGAGTTGTTTTTTTCCCGGGAGACCTGTCACTCCCTGTCCGAAATCAGCCCACTCCGGTGGACCACCATGTTGTTGTTGTTGTTGTTGTTTTTCTTTCCTATGAATTTTCCACAGCCGACACTTTTCCCGCCTCTCCCTTGCGGACGGACCTGAGAGACGTCCGTGTTACCGGACCGGTCTCGACAGACGCACCACCTTGGCACGGTGTTGTCGTTTATCCTCCATCCTTCTCGTTGCCCCTTCTGGGGGGTTTATTTTGGCACGCCTTCGCCACAAGGGGGTCCTGGCGTTCTTCCAGTGGGTTTCCAGAGAGTACTTGTGCAGGTGTTTCTCTTTATTTGTTTGGTTAGTCATGGGTTTGATCTTCTCCATCGCCCTTTTGAACCTCCTCCGCCATCTTTTGGGCGATCGCAAAGACGCCTCCAACCAGCGATAGCAGAGTGGCGATGTTTCATACTCACTGAGACGAGGACGATTCAGACAGAGAGAGAGAGAGAGCAGAGGGACCCTTACTCGCTCTCTCTCTCCCCTTTGCTCCTATGTCCCCGCCCTAGAGATCCTCGTGTCACATTGTCTCCTCTCTCATGAAGGTTCCAGTCCTTGCCGTAGTGGGTGGGAAACCCCACACCCCCTGACCATCAGTATTCCATTGCTGTGTGAAACGAAACCTGACCACCATTTATATTAAGCCTTTTACGTTTGTTTTGTGTTGTTTTTGTTTTGCTTTGACACATCATACCTTATAGTATATATCGAATGTAAGAGCAAACGCTTTTGAGTGATTTCCAAGGGTTTGGACTCCGATCCGCCGCCTGTAGTCTTGTGGGATTGGCAGTGTTCTGGGGGCCTGTGGGGGCCTCGGGCCCCCAAGGTCTAGTGATGGGTAAGAATGGGCGGGGGGGTTACACTTATACGGGATCAAATTCAACACTTTGAACCAAAATGTATCCTGAATGTGGGATTCAATGTGCATTGTTGTGGACCCAAACGCATTAACTACACGCACAAGTATGTGTGCAATGAATGCTTAGAAATATGAATGTCTATTTACTCCAAATTCACCCTGTCGTTTTGAAACGATCATTTGGCTGGCCAGTGATTACGCACGTGAAAGCAGAAGCTTATTTGGCAATACGGCCTCAATAGATCTTACAATCGGGTGATTATATTATTAAAGCGTCGGTTAATTTAGAAGACATCGTTGTACTTCCGTGGCGAGTAGGCTCATAACGGTTTTTGTTGTGGTTTAACCTTTGATAAGAAGGATGTTTTTATTCACAAGGGTCCAGAGAAACAGCCCTATAGTCCTTTTGAAACGGTTGAAAATATTGTTGAAAATATTTGAAATGCTGTTGTTCAGAATTGCTCCCAGATTGACTACTGCGAGTGATAGAGTTGAAGTTCCAAATCACTAAACGGTAGGCTAGGATACCGTCTCCTATTTATGCTGATGAGATTGAATCGGTTCAAATGATTCCTTAATGAATAAGGACCGAAGGTTACACGTCTAAAAAAACAACAGCGCATTCATCGTTAACACTACTGTAAGCAAAAAGCTAAAAGAGGAAAGAAATTCTTGTTTTTTTGTACATTTTGTCAACATGCATTTGTAAAACATACCAGCAATTGTTGGAGAAGGATTAACTTTAGTGTATAAATTATTGAAACTCTTCTAAATTGAATGTAATGGGCTCTGAGGATATTTTGTGTGGCCTTTCTTAATGTGAAATATTGTCTCTGCTTTTAGGCGGGAAAGCAATATCTAGTGCGACAGACAAACACACAGCCATATTAGACATTACACAAAATTACCCCCCAATCTATTTGAAAAAGGATCATCATTTGGGAAATCCTGGTGGAAATATCGCAAGAAATGACATTTGATGTTGGAAGGAAATACCTATAGTTTGTGTTTTTTTTATATGGTTTATTTTATTTCGTTTTTTTACGTGAAAGCACTGTAAAAGTCTGTTACGTCTTAAGCGAGACTCTGTTTCTATGGTCAATGTACCTGCGCTGCTTAACAGGAACACTTTCAGTATTTATTTATCTTCTTAAAAATCTTCACCATCAAGAGATTCCATCAGTTGAATAGAGTTCTTATTTCTTAACATTATCAAGCTCACAACTATGGAGATTTCACCAGGGTGGGGTAAAGAAAACATTAGTTTACCATGTCTCTTCAGTGCTCACAATTTCCATGCTAAGACTGTTATAAGGCTGTACCAGCGCTACCATTTTTGGCTTAATTAGTTTTTAGAATTTATTTTACAAGCCATTCTGTTCAGCTGCGTCTGAACTCAAATGTTCTTCTGACTAGCCAATCAAGTTTTATTTCCGTTTGATCCAACCCCTTTTCAAGGAGGCGTCACCATAGGACCAACACAGGTGTCACTCATAACGCTCATGATTACGCTGCGCCTTTTACGGCAACAGGGCCCGACTAGTAGACGTAATAGCTCAACTGAATCGCGCTCTGGTACATACAAGGTGCAGAGCCAGAATTAGTGTTATGAGCGATACTTGTTGGTCCAACGACGGAGCCTGCGCGAAAAGGGTCCATGGAGACCTGAGGGACGTAGAGCCCTATCGTGTCACCGTCACGTCTTCTGTAAAACACCACCTTGCCTTTGTAATAATCGGTAATGACATCACTACTAATAACAGAACGTCTAACATTCCCAGCACCGAGAGACGGTCGTTAATAACTGTTCCTTGTGTGTGTGCCACGACCACATATTTGTTCAAATAAATCAAAATAAAATAAGTGTTTTACTAAAGGTAAAAAAATAAAAAAAAAGTCAACGTGGAAGTAATTGTGAATTCATTCGAGACGTTGGAAGGCCGCATAAAAAATATCTATATATATATATAATATATATACGCCAAACCTCCGGACATGCGTCGCCTTCCCAGCTCAGCTTTAACTGCTAAACATCGCGTAGGCCTACTGACACCTTTAATAGGTCCATGACTGACACCCACCACTTTTTGCTTCGTCCCGCCGACGGTCGCCATGGTGACCCCATGGCGGGGTCGGGACCTCTTCGCTCCCCACGGAGACGTGCGTCACTTTACTTTCGCCAGCGGTACGACCGCTACCTTTTTCCTATGATTGCTGAGTTGCTTTCACAACTCACACACTTGCATGCCACCTGTCTTAGTTTTACACCTTTTCTCGGGCTGTCCTGTATTTATTTAACCTTTTTGACCTTGCTATGTTTTGAATGTATATATTTACATGCCGTTTATTTGTCGTTTGGTTCTTTTCCTTCATCCCGACCTGTGAAAGTCGTTGCAGACATTTAAGGATTAAATAAAGTGTCAGACGTGTGTGTGTGTGTGTGTGTGTTCGCGTGCGTGTGTTCTCGCGTGTGTGTGTGTTCGCGCGTGTGGTTGTGTGTGTGTTATTAATTACGGTAGGAACAATAAATATATTGCCCAATACATCAATTCATACTACGATAACACAACAACGAGCAAGTGGAACAAAAGCTGAAGTGAGACATTGGTCGGGCGGTATGCGTGTGTATGTATGCGTTGCCAGGGGTGCATTTGCATTCGGTGTGTTATTTTATTTTTTACGATATTATTATTCAAGAGGAAAGCCGAGCCAAGATCGGAGGTCTCATCAACATTTTCTAGCCATCGCGTACATCCAGCGCGCTCGTCCCAAAAGCAGTGTGATCCACGTTGTACATCATACGGCGGGGTGAACAAATGTCTTGTCAGGCGTGTGTGTCTGCAGTGCTTCATCACAGTCTCCAGGAGAGGGAGGGAGAGCGATGCGGGCCCCCAAACCGTCCGGGATAATTGGGATGGCTCCTCAGTCCGGCACACACTCGCATAGGGGAGTAGAGGAAAATAACAGACTTTCAAAATAAAAGTTGGTGCGGTATTTGGTGCACGGAATGGAATAGTGAAATGTGTTTAATAAGGCTGGAGGTATTTATTAAGCGTCCACCTCCACAGCACAGCGTATTTGACTTTGAATTACAGACCGACCGGGATTGTAATATCGTTAGGTTTAGCTAATGCTGAGAACAGGCTCCTTCCAGTGTGACGTCACTTGAGGCCTATGGCTGTTGATCAAAAAGTACCTACATAGGCTACTTGATCAAAGTATGAGCTACACTTAAACCAGAACTGATTATACTCCGTAAAACCGAAATTATTAATTAAATTCCAGGTTACTTGAGTTAAAGTGGCCGTGTGCGGTGGGTAGATGCTGATCCTCCCCCAGCAGTGGTCTCCGTGTTTGAGGGACACCGAGGGCCTTCTGGACGCCTCCAGCTCCCGCTTCTCCATCTCCATCTGACCAACGTCACGTGTCTACCTTCACACGGTCCTCATCGCCTTCTCAACACGGTACGATTGGCATGGCTGCAGGGGGACGGAGGAGGATGGACGTGTCGTCTTTGAAGGTTGAATCCAATTTGAAGGTAAAAAAAAAAGATTTGTCATTAAAAGTCTACTTCAGAAGTCCATTCTGTGTTGAGCTGTAACGCAGATTGTTAATGCAATATGAGGCATATGATTAAGCAAGTTAATAAGTTAGGCCTATAACTTGCTGACTTAACTTAATAAATTGCTTAATTGCTTTGTATACATAGCTGTAACCTCCCAGGCATGAAGGCAACTTATTTAATACTGTCACTGAAGCAATATTCATATTCTAAAACGCATACATTTAATTATCCATTAGAAACTGCGTATGTTGGATAATCAGGTTTTAAGTATCTGATGGACGGCAGATGGCGCTACGAACATTAGTGTTAGAAAACCTAAAGATGCCTGAGGTCTCAATTGACGACTGCGTTTTTTACTCAATCAACTTTCCTTTATGTCGATACTATATAAACATTTTAATACTGCGTGAAATGATGTATTTAATAAATAAGTACATAGGCCCTACTGTATAATTTGTTCTAGACTGCTTTTTTGGCGTAATTGATACGAATTTATCGTCTACGTTATTGCATTGCTAAGCGTTCAATTTCTTTGTCTTACCTTGTGCCTTGCAGTATTTATCGTGTCATTATCGACTCATTTTAATGTGTTTTATCAATGTTATCTTTTCTTTTGGTGTGTGTGTGTGGGTGGGTGGGTGGGGGGGGTGTGTGGGTGGGGGGGGTGTGTGTGTGTATAGAGATCCACATAGTTATTTCATTACTAATACTAAGCTTCTGGTTTGTTCGTCTGAACATAATCCAGCCTACTTATTAACGGTAGTGTTACCTGAGTGACACCTCCCCCCCCCCCCCACACACACACAGATTTATACACAGATTATTGCAGCAATCCAAACACACACGACAGAAGAGCAGAAGGGGTGTACAATACATCCAAGTCCATTTAACTTACCAGTACTCCGTGGACAAATACTACATGTGTTTTCCTATAACCATTCAAATGTGTTGGCGCTAGGATCCCCGATCACCCTCCTTTTAGGAAATGAAACCCATCACATGGAAAGGTGCTGAAAAATGGTAACCAACACATTTGCATCACAGATACCTGCTCCCTTCGTTATCACTAATAGAGTAGAAAAGCCCCCAAAAAAAAAACACTAAAATCAGAACGACTCAAGTGTGAACATCAAGGTCCCGGACTGAAGGCCCCGGGGCCAGCGGTGTCACCGTGTGTGTGCCAGGGAACAGCGGGGCCGCTGTGTCCTCTGTGTAGCAGCGTGTGTGAGCGCATGGTGTTTCGTTTTACAACGCAAACTCGCCAGAATAAATCTTTAAACACATCTTTTGGATCACTGGCGCCTAATGGCCCGCTTCATTCCTCCATCAAAGCCCCCTTGTTTTTTTTTATTATTATTCTGTGTGCGGCGGCGGCGGTGTGTGTGTGAGTGGGTGTTATTGGTGCTCGTGTGTGTGTGTATGTGTGTGTGTGAGTTCGAGTGCGCACCGCTCGTGTGTGTGTGAGTTTGTGTGCGCCCCGGACCGCTCGTGGGTGTGTGTGTGTGTGTGTGTGTGTGTGTGGGTGTGCATGTGGGTGTGTGCGGTTGAGGAGTGTATGTGTGTGCGGTTGAGGAGTGTGTGTGTGTGTGTGGGCATTAGTGTGGGTATGCGGGTAAGGTGTGTGAGTGTGTGTGTGTGTGTGTGTTTGTGTGCGCTCCACTGTTCGTGTGCTTTCCTGTGTTCGTGTGATTGGTATGTGTGTGTGTGTACCATTGGCATGTGCGTGTGTAATTGGTGTGTGTGTGTGTGTGATTGGTATGTGTGTGTGTGCATCTCTGTGTGTCTGCGTGTGCGTGTGCGTGCACGCCGCCCTCTACCAAAGAGGTGTTGCGGGCGATCGCTCCGTCAGATGTTGTACCTTCAAACGGCCTCGTTACGGCCCTGGCTCGCGCCGCGGTGGCCCCCCCGACACACGCCGCGCCGGGGCCCCGCCCGCCTCATCAGTATGCACGCGCGCCCCTGCTGAAAATTAATTTCATTAAAGGGCCCTCGCTTTGGCGGGGCCCTGCCCGGCTCGTGCTGTTTAAAAGCCCTCATGGTGTATGATTACCGCGCCCCCCCCCCCCCAACAGGGCTGGGAGTGGCGGCCGGGGTCAGGGGGGTCGCCCAAATGAAAGAGAAGGACTTCATTGTGAGATGACTGGCCCATAAATCATCCGGCGTTTTTCTATAAATCACGGCAGATGGCAGGGTAGCGGGCCGGGGACTCGTGGGAGCGCCGGGCGCGCGGCCCCTGTGCATGATGGGAAGAGGAAGGAGGGCGGGGGGGGCGCGGGGGGGGGGGGGGGGGGGTGGTCGTGGAGCAGGCATGGCGGCGGGCGAGGGTCAGTGTGGAGCGGTAGAGGCGGGCCGGGGTGGAGCTGGGGTGGAGGTGGAGGAACGCCGGCTCAATAGAGATGCCTGGACCCCCCCCCCCCCCCACCCACCTCACTCCTCTTCCTCCTCCCTTCAACCACCCCCCCCCCCCGCCAGCACCACCTCTCTACACCTGACGAGATGAGATGCAGAAGCACGTGTGTGTGTGTGCGTGTGCACGATCGTGTGCGTGTTGGCTCCCCGGGCTGTCTTCCGTTTAGCGTCTCTAATCTGCCTGTTTAATATGGAGACAACTTCATCCACCTACACACACACACACACACACACACACACACACACACACACACAGACACAGACACAGACACACAGACACACACTCACTTCTTACCCGCATACCCACACTAATGCCCACACACACTAATGCCCACACACACACACACACTCCTCAACCGCACACACATACACTCCTCAACCACATGCACACCTACACACACACACACACGCTCCTCCCCCGAATTCTGACACACACACACACACGTCCGTCCCTGAAGCTGGAGTGAGGGCTGTCAGGTTGACATGAAATGTCGGCCCGGGAGGGCAGGTGAACCCCTCCATCCTCCCCCTCATTATTCATCATCACTATTTAACAGGCTGGACCGGGGGCCACAGCTGGGAGGGCCCTCCACACACACTACTGCTGCTCTACACACACACACACACACACACACACTACTGCTGCTCTACACACCAACACACTGCTGCTGCTCTACACACACCAACACACTGCTGCTCTACACACACACACACACACACACACACACACACACACACACACACACACACACACACACACACACACACACACACACACACACACACACACACACACACACACACACACACTGCTGCTCTACACACACCAACACACTGCTGCTGCTCTACACACCAACACACTGCTGCTGCTCTACACACACCAACACACTGCTGCTCTACACACACCAACAAACTGCTGCTGCTCTAAACACCAACACACAGCACACCACTGCTCTACACACCAACACACAACACACCACTGCTCTACACTCCAACACACCACTGCTCTACACACCAACACACAACACACCACTGCTCTACACACACCAACACACTGCTGCTCTACACACACCAACACAATTGACAATTATAAATCATTGCATTTCCTAGTTTGCTTTCAATGACACCCAAAGCGCTTTGTACATGATAAAAGTAGACCTGCTACAACTGATAATATCAACAACAAGTTGATAATAATGATATGAATATCCTTCATATTGATTAGCCTAGGAAACAAGATGTCAGCCCATATCGCGGGATGTCATGCTTCACTGTGTCAATGATCAGAGCCAATTCGATGAGTGGGCCGCCATCTTTATCTGTGTTTACTTTATGTACTTATTTAAAGCATGCAAATCTGGGTTTACCGTTTACATAGCTTCCAAAATGTCATCAGCATGGCAGCTGCTCTTGGCAGGGACTCGAACCCAGCTCTCCTTGCTCTCCAGCCACAGAGACACCGGCTATCTTCTCGTCTGCGGTTATAATTGACATTACAATTCACATGACATCGTTATGTTTTTAAAAGGAAATTTCCACGGAGAAAAGCCCTCCGCGGGAATTGAACTCATTACGCCACGACTGATAACCGAGAGCTCGCTCCGCTGCGCTGGCGAGATGCAGAATGCGCTCTTGTCGGAGGCTGTAACTGACAGTTAAACGCATGACATTGTTATGGTTACAAAGTGACTTCAATAACTGTTGAGTCTGTATGGAGCCCATTCTGCAGGATCCCCTGGTCTCTGAGGACGAGAGGCAACGTTCTCTCTCCACACCGTGCCACCGAGAAGCCATCGATGAAGTGGTCAGGGGTTACACTTAGATGTTACAATTCTAATGACATTGTAACATTTCCAAAAAATACATCATTACATCCATCGAGTTTATTTACACTGTACACGACAGATGACTATTTTTCATTTTTGTTTCTAAAGAGTTTAAGCAGAGCTTGGAGTCATTTCTTTCTGTGTGAAGATAGTTGTATATAAAGGGGGTGTTTTATGCAGCCATAGTTTTGGTGTTTCTTACAAAAAATACCCAATGTTAAATTAGAATTTCAACAGAATATTAATGTGACTAACTACACATGTCAAAAGATGGTGTAGCAACTGACCACAAATGAATGTGCCAAGTAATCCCAATACAAATGATGAGTACATACAGCCTTATCAATTAATATTTCAACTGCCAGATTTATTTGCGGTGACACATTTGGCTGCCAATCAAAATGCTTTTTGGGGGGCAAGGGCCACCCTGACCCTCCCCTTGCACACACCTTGCAAATCTTAACATCTGCATCTCGGCAGATTTCTGAGATTTCTGCGGCTGACTGGAGGAATGACTGTCGGTGGGAGGGCAGTGCTACACTGGAGCCTCGGCAGGAGCAAACGAACATCTGGTCGGAATTGCCGCTTGTGATAACTGTGGGCGTAATTTCTATGAAGAGGGTTTTCGTTTGTTTTGATCATTGTTTGGTAATAGCAGGAATCGGCGACGCGAGTTCTATTACAAAGGAGCAAAATGTGTTTGGAGTTCGCCGTGCTTAAGAAGCTTGGTGACGTGTGTTATCAAACATCATGACTCATAGGGTAATCTTTGGCGGTCGGTGCGAAACGTGGAGGCATTCCTTCTTGAACGCTCAAAGGCGGACTCAGAATGTAGTCTCCATTGGATTTAAGTTGATATCAGACAATATCTCATCTGATGAATCAGATGTGGGTGTGTGTTTGTGTGTTTTCACTCTTCACTTTTGAGAGTGAAAACAAAATCAAGGACACATGATGATGATGTCATATTCTTTCACTTCCCGTCCCTCTCCGCCTGTCTCCGTCTCTGTCTCTCTCTTTTTCTTCATGTCTCTGTCTGTCTCTCCTTCTCTCTCTCTCTCTTTCTCTCTCTCTCGCTCTCGCTCTCGCTCTCTCCCCCCCGCGGCCTCTCTTCAGTCCCGCTGGTCCTCCTCCTAAAGCCCCCCCATCTCTCAGTAACTCATTCCAACACTTAAAATGTTTATAAGCCCACACTTCTCCAAACAAATGCGGTCGGGTTGAGTGACCAGACCTTTCGAAGGCATACATGACCACAGACACATTACTCACCCTGGACTGAGAGTCATCGAACGCGGTGCTTCAAATGTGGGTTCTTGAGAGAGAGAGAGGGAGAGGGAGAGAGAAACCCATCGCCAGGGATGGTTTCAGTGCGAAACAAGCAGAGACCTGAGATGCATGCTGCAACAGCGGTAATGTGAGTTCTGAGGATAAGAGGGCCATCACGCGACACCTTCTTTGGATATTTGCAGAGCAATGTTGAACGTCTCATCGTGTCATTCGTAATTAATCAAATATTTGAAAGAAAATTAAAAATTACAATAAAGGATGAATCAACCAAGACAAAGTGTTTGTGTCTGTTGGGGTGTGTCTGTGTGTGTTTGTAATTGGCGTGGGCTGAGGGTGTAGTGTAAGAGAGGTAGTCAAGGCAAGGGCATTGGGGAGCATTTTGAAGTGGATGAAGTCTTCAATAGCCAGAACCGGGCCTTTGTCAACACCCTTGTAACCACACACACACACACACACACACACACACACACACACACACACACACACACACACACACACACACACACACACACACACACACACACACACACACACACACACACACACACAAAGGTCCAGCCCGGTGGACACTAATGCAAATTATAGCGGGATAATTTAATAAAACCCCGGGCAGCTTGATCTGTCCTTTTTATTACAATTATCATCAGGCAGGGGGTTGCGTTCCATCATCAGAAACATAAACATCATCCATCATCGTTGTGTGATTAGCCCTGTGACAGGCCACGGCCGGCAAGGCATACATACTGGACTCTAATGTAGGGGGGGCAGGGGCCCTCTGTGTTTTTAATAGCCAATGAGATATTAGATGATGACTTGTTAGAACATAATCAACAGCATGTCTCTCTCTATCTGCCCCCCTATCTCTCTCTCTGTCTCTCTGTCTCTCTCTCTGTCGCTCTCTTTCTCCTTCTCTATCTCTATCTATCTATCTTTAAATTGTATTCAATTCAAAAATGCTTTATTTGTGTGGGGATTTTTTTTTTACATTGCCGAAGCAGGTGGAAAAACAACCAAAAAGAAAAAATAGGAATTAAGTCAAATGGCTAATATACATTCTTGTCTTGGTCTGTATGTGGCATCCCTTTCTCGTTGGCTGGGCTGTGTTTACTGAGTCTATACTCTGCCCAGGATCATCAGAGTTTTGGGTCAGTCACGGTGGTCAGGTACTCTGATACTGTGCTCTTTCCGTTTAGGGACGAGTTGCGTGCCAATTTGCTCTGATTTCTGGTTGATTCCTTCCATGTGCCAAATAGCTTTCTTGTAATTAGGTTTTGCCGGCTGGGTTGGTTGTTATGTTGTGGACAGAGGCCCAGGACCAGCTGGCTAAGGGGATCTGTTTCTGGATGTAACTCTGTGGGTGAGGGCCTTGTTGTGGAGCATGGTGCTGTCCCCACCCTTCAGCCGGTTATACAGTTTCAGCGCGCTCGTCTGTATTTTTAATAATATGTGGATTTCATCCTCTTTCTGCCTTGCATGCATTATTTGGTGTTTATCTTTTGACTCTGGGAATAGATTTGCAGAATTCTACATGCAGAGTGTGCCCATTTTATAGCATCTTGCTTAGCGAGTGGACCCCAGACCTCACAGCCGTAGAGCGCGTTGGGTTCTATTACCGCGGCCGAAATTTGGAGCCAGATTTTAATTGGAATGTCTAGTTTGATGTTTCGTTTTGTGCCATGAAAGGCCCTCTTTGCCTTGTCTCTGAGGTCATTCACGGCTTTGTTAAAGTTTCATGTCGGATGGATGTTTACACCGAGGTAGGTAAAGTTTTCTGTGTGCTCTGAGTCTAGGACTATGGTTGTCTAGGACTAAGTGGAATTTATATTTGTGGAGGCTGCATCAAATATCAAAATGTTTTTATTTTTTTTACCAAGGTTCACTGTCAAGGCTAGCGTGTGTGTGTGTGTGTGTGTGTGTGTGTGTGTGTGTGTGTGTGTGTGTGTGTGTGTGTGTGAGAGAGTGAGAGAGTGGGTGAGTGGGTGAGTGAGAGAGAGAGAGAGAGAGAGAGAGAGAGAGAATTAAAAATATGGCTGCCAGGCGCATGCTACCATCGCCATGGCCCTCTCCTGTTAAGTCCTTCCAGCTATGTGTCTGGAGGTGCCAGGGTCAAAGGAAAGACCTCCCCCTTCCCACACACACACTCCACCTCACCACCGCCACCCTGCCAGCTCAATAGATTCACTCAATTGAAATTGATGAACAACTGTGGAGCGTGTGTGGATGATGGCTGCATTAAGTAGCCTCCCCTGGCCCGAGTCACTCTGATTGGACTCTGGGGCTGGGTGAGGCTACACACCTGTCGCACATTGAGTAATCAGTGTGCACAGGGTAAACCAGCCATCCCCCCACACCCTCAGACAGAGATCTCATGCATGGCTACATGGAGCACCATTGTCATGTATCAATATCTACAATCTTACAATTAACCAGTCTTCCAGTACACACACTATCCCAAAATAACGTACTTAGCGCCTGTTGAAATGTCTCTTTAAAAAACATGAATTTGGTAAAAAAAACGCGCAAAAAAAGGGAGAAATCTAAGAAGCAAACACAGGGAAGAGTCCCGTACTTCTTCAAAGTTCCTCTGATGTCGGCGTGGAGGTTGCTTTGGCGCACCGGGCTGCTCTGAAGTCACAGTTGCGTCAGCTGCTTAATGTTACATGACACGGTGTCTGTGTTTGCTACGGCCCTCGAGCCCCGCCCCACAGTGAGAGGAGGGTGTTCTTTAACCTGGAGCACACACGCTTTATTTAGAGGACTCGTTCTGATTGCCCCTCTGTCGTCTCCCAACGTAAAAGAAAATCTGATATTTATGGTTCAAGACTAAGCTCACCTTCTGTTCGTACTTCTGTACTTACAGGCTATGAAATAATGGCCGTATCGTGGATGGGTTCGGACTGCCGTCTTTGCACGTGGTGAAAATGAAAACCCTGCATAATTGATTCCCAGAACGGAGGGATTTGTTTGACGCTAGGTTCCTTTGATCGGTTCAGGTTTTTTTGTACGTTTTGTTCTTGAAATGTCGGCCCGCGTCCACATCCCCTGCAGCATGTTCAGGAACCGTCTGACCGAAGCAAGCCATGGGACGGTGTTTTAAGAACCACATCTCAACAAAGAAAGACAAGCGAGAGCCCAAAAGAAGCACAATCTTTTATTTATATTCCTAAAAACCAAACAAGAAAACCCAAAACACTGCTGTAGCAGTTGACCTATCACAATGCTTTCCAGGATCAAAGATGGCGGGGGGGGGGGGGGGGGGGGGGGGGGGGGGGGGGGGGGGGGGGGGCTGTTGGAGCAGTGTTAGAGCCGCCCCTGGAAAGCACATGTTTACTCATACGTTGACGAATGAACGCCAGGTTAGCGCTGATGCTAACTCAGAAGCTCTGATGCCTCTCCTGTTGTTGCGTTACACTTGTGGTCAGAGTTGTACGTCGACCAACTCACAGCAGTGTGATGTCACTGCAAGTAGAGTATGGATCAGATTTTAAACAGATAAATATATGTTTGTTACTGTATTTTGAATCACCATTGGCTATGCAAATATAATTATGGAAGATAGAGAGGGAGAGAGAGTGACAGAGAGAGTGAGAGAGTGAGTGAGAGGGAGAGAGAGAGAGTGACAGAGATGAGTGAAATAGAGAGTCATATAGAGGGAGAGAGAGAGAGTTTGAAAGGGAGAGGGAGTGAGCGAGGGAGAGAGTGATAGAAAAAGTGAGAGGGAGAGAGAGAGTGAGAGGGAGAGAGAGAGTGACGGACAGACGGACAGACAGGACACCTACCTAGCCAGCTAGAGCAGCGGTATGTGGATGGAAGAGAGCTCTGACTGGAGGTCAGAAGCGGTGGTTTTAATGAGGACCTCCACAAGGCTCCAGAGAAGCCAGAGAGGAACCCCCCCCCTTGGTACCTGACCTCCCAGAGCCCCCACCCAGATCCCCCACTCCCTGACACGACGAGACCCCTGCCGCTCGAGAATTTAAACACCACCACCTCCACCACGGCAACACCCTGCCTGCTCCCCCCCCCTCCTCCCAGCCATATCGGAGGTATATCTGGAGGAGGAGGTGGAGGAGATAGTGCTGAGAGGGGGGTGGGGGGGGGGGGGGAGATGGTGGAGGAGGAGGAGGAGGTGGAGGAGATAGTGCTGAGAGGGGGGGGGGAGGAGAGGGTGGAGGAGGAGGAGGAGATAGTGCTGAGAGGGGGGTGGGGGGGGGAGGAGATGGTGGAGGAGGAGGAGGAGGAGGATGAGGAGGAGATAGTGCTGAGAGGGGGGGGGGGGACATGGTGGAGGAGGAGGAGGAGGAGGAGGAGGAGGAGATAGTGCTGAGAGGGGGGTGGGGGGGGAGAGATGGTGGAGGAGGTGGAGGAGGAGGAGGAGGAGGTGGAGGAGATAGTGCTGAGAGGGGGGTGGGGGGGGAGGAGATGGTGGAGGAGGTGGAGGAGGAGGAGGTGGAGGAGATAGTGCTGAGAGGGGGGGGGAGGACATGGTGGAGGAGGAGGAGGTGGAGGAGGTGGTAGTGACTGTAACTGGCTGGAATTCAGAACTCCGTGGCTGGATTTATTCAAAGCATTGAAATGTCTCCATTGTTTCGGCGATGCTGTGAAAAGGTTGAGCCTGGGAAAACGCTTTCATGAGCGATGAAGAACCATAGGCCTATGTATAAAGTATGGATCCAAGTACAAATATAGATTTGACCTTCGACTCGATACATTGATTCTCGATCTCTCGGTACGGGAGCAACGGTTAGCAAGCAAAAAACCCTGTTTGGACGATCTGTTCTTAATCGTCCTTGTTTTATCATCCACAAACCCCTCCGGCCCATGAGCAAGGCACCGCCTCACTCTAAGCGGTTCTGAGGACCGCACCAGCGGCCTGGCACCATTGTATGCTAATGCGTCGGGGGGCCGAGGTGTTCTCTGGGAAAGGCGTCCTGTGATTACATGTAAATGACGCCCGGAGACTCGCATGAGCTTCACATGATGTATTGCAGGTAATGGCGGCCGCGATTGTCCCGGTAGCATCCACTGTTGTCCACGACGACGCGTTAATATCGGCCGGTCGCCGCAGACAGATGGCGCGACGTTGGTGGAAGCAGATGTTATTTTTGCATATGGGAACATATTATGAATATGCATGCGGTATTAGTTCATGACACCGTAGGCCCCTCCCCTACGATTGGCCGATCCATTATGTATATAATCCTGGTCATGCATATTTTCCCGCCTCGGACGGGTTGTTTTATTCACAAAGCAGGACTGAGATACATTCATTTAATTTGAGATATGCGTTACAAAAAAAGAGCTCTGTGTGTTTCCTATTGCCTGAGAATTAATTGGAATTAATTTCAAACACAGCGCCAATGGTCACATTTCTATCCCGTGTTCAACCTTCACAATAAAATACAGAAACGTAAATAGTACTGTCCTAACATCCCATTCAGACGGTAACCATGGATATCCTCGGGCGAGGACCTCTCTGAGGAACGGGCATTATTCAGAGGTCCTGGTTAATATTAAGCAGGCACTGACACCGGGCGCCCTCAGAGTTTACCCCCACCTCCGATACCCACGCCTGGGCCCACCAGCCGAAGGTGGGGCGGCCGTATTTAAATGGGAGCAGCCCTGGGCAGAGGCGCGCGTGGTTAACGCCATGGTTTATTGATAACCAAAGGGCGTTCCGGTCTGAGACACCCCCGACTTGGAGTACTCCGAGGAGCCTGGTTTGAGGTGTGTTATTCGATGGTGGTTGTGCGTTGGCTTGTGTGTGTTGGGCTGCGTTAGCGCTGGAACTCGCTT
>NC_079415.1:29410450-29421605 GCF_026213295.1 Gadus chalcogrammus | reverse complement strand
CCTGACATGTGCCTTTAAATACAAGGTAAATACAAAAACAAACAAAAAACATATTTGATCCGTATTTTTGATTGGTGGAGTCAACATTCCAGTAATTCTCAGACTCAAAGGCCCCGAGCTCTTGAATCAGGACTGAGACATCACTATACTGTCTGCCACTCAGATGGGCTTGGGTTGTCTCTCTCTCTCTCTCTCTCTCTCTCTCTCTCTCTCTCTCTCTCTCTCTCTCTCTCTCTCATAATGAGTGTCGATTTCAGTAAGTTTCAAAGGTGTACAAATAGTGTCAAAACAATTTGTCATGTGTTAAAGGTGCTGTACGTGTGATTTTAGACATAACTTCACTGTAATTTGTTAGACATTACATAGGGCCGATAAGGCCATGCTCAAGAGATGCATATCAGCAGATATTCACTAACCCTGGATAACATAAATAACTCCTCACACTCCAATTCATCTTTTTATGACTTAAAATACTTTGTCTGCCATGTTTAAAATAATGAAATGATGAAAGTTTTTCCACTTTCTTTTCTGCCTCTAAATTTTTTTCTAACATATTATATTTTAAAACATCCAACGAATTCAACAAATGTATGTAAAGCTCATAAGGTTTTAATCTAGCTCATTCAAATATGCTTTTGCCCCTTATTACCCATAATTCCCAGATTATCCCACAAATGGTAAATCCTGAGAGAATGGAAAATTCCATAATTTTCCTTGAATGCTTCAATGCGAACCCCGACCTTTATGAGATTTGGAGGCCAACTGTAGGTCATGTCACTGGATTACCAAGTCACTCTTTTTTTCCAGCCAAATACTCTCCTCGAAGCAGGCCTGGCCCCATTCATGTTGTTCGTGCCACTGGTTTACAGTGTTAGCCAACCTTCAAGATCCTACGACTCATTCTTCATCACTAATTAGATGAGAGTTGCATGCAGCGCTCAACGATTGTTCTTCTTATGTTTTATTCTTTCGTTCTTCTTTATTAATCACTACAAACTTTGGACCTATCTCCTCCCTAATTTTTTCCATTCAAATTTGAAAATGTTAAGATCAGCTTGGAATCGCGCATTCTTTTTCAAAGGTTTAACAAATCATGACATTCGTATCTTCAATAATTTGAAAACAGAATTTCAATTACCTTGATACTTTTGATACATAATCACAGTTTAAATTCCTTATCGGCTTCGTTTTCAGTTGGTCTCATTGATTTAAGCTGACGTAAAATCGCGAAGACGTGCAGGCAGTGTTGCCAGATTGGGCAGTTTTTCCCGCTAAATTCGACAACTTTTTACGGCCGTAGGCGATTTTTCCCGCCCAATTGGAATACTTTTGATCAAGTTAGGCTAGAAAAATTAGCATTAGGCGAGTCCATACAATTCCGGCTGGTTTTAAAAAAAGAGATGGCGGGATTATTACTGTATAATTCTTTCTATAAATTTCAATCAATACCATACCTTTCATATGGCATATCGTTTGTGCAACTCATACCACTATTACTTCAGCTACTACTACTACTACTACTTCAGCTACTACTACTACTACTACCATTAATACTACTACTACTACTACTGCAGCTAGTGCAACTCCTACTTCTATCTTCCAGCTTTGACAGTATTACAGTTTAATTTCCAGCTTTTGTAACAATGTATTTCAGCACTTTTCTTCTTCAGATTATGCAATTCAGCGTCTGTCAGTTTTCGATTTCAGCTTCCAGGTTTTTTAAAAGTGCACTTCAATACATTTGACCATTCCGATTTGTCAACCATGCAGGGCAATACATTTGACCTTTCAGATTCTTCAGTTAAATTCCTTTTACATTTCTGCATTTTTAGAAATGCATTTTCTAGTTGTTTTTTGCGTTTTTGCCCTTTCCTTTTTTGACCTGCAACAGGAAAGCAATCTGTCTGTCTGTCTGTCTGCCTGTATCTTAAATGTTCTTCTACAGTTTTTATTCACCAATTTAGACAAAGCACAAAGCTGTCAAAGGAATGAATCTAATGTCCTTCACAAAAGGAGACAGTATCTTACTAGCCTGGACATCTTTTAGGTGGCCTTACATCATGGCTAAATGCTTACAAAATCAGTAATTTGAGTGCAGTCATAAAGTAGATATAAATAGCATTCTTTCTGTTTAAAGATGATCAGTCTTCCTTGACTTGCTTGATTCTCTGCCGTCTTGTGAGTGAATGAATGCATCCGGTCATAGTTCAAGGTAAGAGTAACCTTACCTTTGCCAGAGATCGCAGACAGAATCAGGTGACAGGAGACGGATTTGTACTTAGTCAACATAATAATATGTATCATACCAAAGCTGATTTTATTCAAGTGAGCTGAGTAAAATTGTAACTGAAAACTGCAATGCATTGTCTGCTAACTTAATAATGTTCAAATTAATTCAAACCAGCAACTCAAAAGTGTTTTTCCACCCGACACCGGCGGCGACAGTGACACCCGCGTGTGATTAACGACAGAAACGATTAGGACTCCATTTCAATCCTCGTAAATCACACAAACCACATATTCAGTACTTTTCCGAAATATCATTCAAACCTGACTGCCACAGCGAAACCATTCCCACTCGAGTATTAGGATATTAACGCTGCCAATCATCCAAGGGCAAGAGTGCAAACGTGCTCACCGCCGTGTTTGCCACGTCACGACCCCTGAGGCCAGATTCCTTTGTCTTGTGGTCGACCTAGACGCCACAAGAGCAACCCAATCAAAGGTTATCGTTGTTGTTGTGCTTTAACCATCGCATGCCACGATGACGCCACTTAACAGATTGAATGAAGACTCCTCCGCTCACAACCTGTATTTACCCTAAAATGACACCTCTCAGAAAAGGGTCTGTTTGAAAATAGGCTGGCTAAAATGGTCCAATGTGTGAGCATTAGTCACATACTGTAGTGCGATAGACCTCTAAGTTAACCCATTTTCAACTTAATCCTCAATGTACCTTAGTACCCACCATTTCCCTCTGTCGTCCTTCCCCTGGGACTCCATCTGACTTGTATTCACCTCCAGCTACCCTCTCTCCACCATGATCTCTTATCCATACCCAGATATCCGCAGACGCTGCCAAAGGTTGACTCATCCAGACTGCGTCTGCCAGATACCAGGCAGACAGACGTCCCTGGTAAGCTCATCGTCTCAGATCTCCACAAATGTCTTCATACGTCTGGCTGTGTCCTTAGCCCAGAACAATTAGGCTGTGTTTGAAAGCCATTACTGTGCTGATGGGGAACAAGTCATGACATAGCCTATCGTAACTGCATATTTTATTTCCTTCCCTGTTACTGATATTTGCCGTTTGTTTGGCTCTGTTTTATGAACACTATTTCATTGCAGACATAGTGAACATGTATGTCCAATTAAACAGATATTCCCTAGGATAGGAAGGAATTACTCTGTGGATTTACTGTTATCTAGCTTATATCTTCTAACTTATATTCAGCTAACATATATCTAGATAACTTATCTCTTGCTCACTTATATCAAGCTCACTTAAGTATAACTTAATTAAATCAAGCACACTCCGATCTTACTTACTTATACCTGCCTAACTTATATCTACCTAACATACCTTATACTTAGCTTACTCATATGTTGCTCACTTATATCTAGCTATTAAAATATAGCTAACATATCTAGCTAACGTAGATATAGACTAATCGTCTATATCTACGTTGCAGAATGCCTCTCAGATCCGTACGCTGAACTTAACCACACGAAACGTTTACCAACCGCTAACCTTTCCTAACTAAAACCTTTTAAACTTCATACCTAATCTTCACAATCTCTTAAACAATATCCAATCATAGCCGTCTCTAGTTACAAAAAAATACCTGAATGTAACAATCCGTAACCGAATATTTAAATTAAATATCGGAGGGAAAGTAGACTTTGATGCTCAGGTTGCACACCGGGGTGGCAAGGGAAAACAAAAACAAAGATCAGGGAACTACGTCGACACTCTTGACGTTGTTCCGGGAGAAGCAGGGTCAACACTGATGTAATTGAAGTTTACTTTCCTAGCGTGAACTTAGAGCGGTGTGCGCAGGCACACCGAATGGACCGGGCCCATAATTAATGTTATGAGCCACATCTGTTTTTACCCTGGATGCTAGCTCCGTGAGCGACGTCTTTATGGTCGCATGCCTGCGGTAACCAAACCAGATGCTACTAGGTCGTGCTGCATCAACATCCCTAGAGTGTGTAGCCGCTATGCTGTGATTGGGAATGTGGTGGCCCCGAGGGCCCCCCCCATGCTTTTATCGTTTTTAATTTAGTCTGCCATTAGGTAAGGACAGCTAGCAAATATTGTCCTCTTTTTGAGGAGGAAAGGTGGGAAGGTCTTCTAACATGCATGTTGGGTAGCATAAATGTAGTCACCAACTTTGACTGTGTGTTGAGCTATACTAACAACTGACCTATCATAAGTAGAGTTAGTGCCTTGCTTTACCGATAAGCTATCTATGTATAGCAGTATGTTTTTTTATACACGCACCCCCCCCCCCCCCCCCCACACACACACACACACACACATTAATGGTGAAATGATTCTGTAAAACAACATACAAGCTACAAATGCATAAAATTGGTAATAAGAAATTTATTTTTTAACATTTGCAGGACAACATATTTCAAAAGTATATTCATATGTTACATTAGCTGTACAGGGATCAGTTGGTCTTCATCTGATGCTAAATGATTGGCAAAAACGGCAACAACTAAAGAAGCTAGGGTGTTTTGGAAGGAGTCGGATATAAAAAAGAACATGACATTTGACCATGTCTAGATATAAAATAAGATACACGAATGAAGCTGAATATGACCGGTCTCGTACCCTGATACAGTGTCTAGGCCTCTTAGCATCCGTCACAATGTATTTTACAAAACTAAACATGACGACATCGCCATCTCTCAACAGCTGAATATCTTGGCCTCTTTGGTACAATGATTAGGCAAAACACATTTGAACATTTGAGCAAAATGTTTTTACTTCTATAAAAATAACATTTCTTCAATGGTTATTTTTCTGAACATTATTACTTTCGTTATTATTGTTTCTTTTATTATTATCATTATTCATTACTTTATTTTACTAATCACACAACGCTTCAGTGCAAATATTCTAACAACCATTTGCTCTGAAGAATAATCAAAGGCTTATTGTGGGTGGTAGTGGACAAGGTGGGCGTCAGTTAGGAGGCGGAGCCAAGAGAGAAGCAGCCTGATTGGACAAATGGCTGTGGCCGACCAATCCCTGATGACTCATTTGTTAATATTCAGCAGGTTCTGTGTTTTCCGCATGCTGGACAAGAGACGACCACGGCTTGTCAACGTAACTGAACGTCTTTAAATCTTTAAGGAAAACAGTGATATACACGTTATTAATTTGAATATGAGTGTATGAACAACCATGTGTGAGCATGTCTGTGTGCATGTGTGTGTCACACTTGGAACAACAGCCAGATTTCAATAAAAATCACACATTTTAAATAATTTCAGTTACACGATTCGATCAATTCCCTGTGGTCCCATGGTGTCAAGGCTACAGGCTACAAGGACCACACATTAGAACTGAAGAAGACGCAACACCGATAAACGTTGTGTCCTCTGCCTCTGACCCTAGCTGACCCATGAGCCCTGACCGCTCCCTCGCCCCCACCCCCAACCACACCCTACATTTCAAGTATTGGTGATCGTCGGTTGGTCACTACAACTAACGTCCAGTCTGTGCGGACGCGTCAGCACTATACATTGCATAGCTCATGCGGCACTTTTTCTTCCCTCCTTCCTTGCTCCCTTCTCCTTACCTCCTTTCCGTCTTTTTGTGTTTTTTGTGTTTTTCTTTAAAGGATTGTGGTCTCGGCCACCGGCCACATCGGGCTCACTAAAAGGCATATTTATTCTGCAAGTGCTATCAGGATGTGAGCGGGTAAGTGCTAGGATGCACATCATACGTCAAACAACATCAATAGAGCAAATTGGCCGCCAACTGTTCACTTCCGACTTGTTAAAGACAACAGACAACGCTGTCGGATAGAAACCATATCTGGTGAAGTCTAAACCTATCTCTACGGTGATGCACAACAAATAAAACAAATCTTTTAAAATTAAATTAGAGTAATAATTTAGCTTAGCTAATGTCGTGGCTTTACAGTTACAAGAACACCTGGAAGATGCCGGGCGATGTGTGGAATTTGTTTTAAATGTATTTAAAATAGCTTGTTCCTAAACCCACTTCTATCAGTTTGGCAATCAGATGGCCTGCTGTAACAGGTTTTCCTAAAATTATGTTTTTGAAACATTTGACAGAAATAATGTCTTTACTACTTTTAGGGGTAATTTAATGGAGAGGAAGAAAGTCTTTGTTGGATTCAGGCTTGATTTAGTTATGTGCATTTCTAAAATGTGTACATATTATACAATTAATTGATATGATTGTGGGGGGGGGGGGGGCTGGAATGATACATCTTCAGTTTCCGACATGTTGCCATGGTGATTTAAGAACATCTGAAGTGCCGTGTGTTGGTGCGATTACTTTGATTAAGAACTGGTGACCCCTAAAACTAAAGAAAGACAACACCAACATTGACGAAAATGATTGATTGTGAGCAGGCCACCAATTTAACTGAGAAACACTAGGCCAATGCTGATATAACCGGCTACTCAACTAAGTATTAATTTTAAGACTTTTACAAATAAATCCTGTGTCATTATTATTGAAAACAAAGGATTAATAGTGTTGATTGTTAGTATCTTTACACGTGTTGAGAACTCTTGAAGGAACCGCTTGTCATCAGAGTCGCGCTCCCGTCGCGTAACATGAACAAAATAGGACATCAACAAACATAAATATATGTACAAGAGTTTGTGCGGCGTATAGGAGAACAGGAAGACAAGTGTCAATTGAGATTGAGTCTGCTCACACTTCCACCGCAGTTCATAAATATAATATTTCTTACGTCCGTCTCCCTAACGCTAAGGCTAACGACGCCGCTAAAGCTAACGCTGACGACGTCGCCGACGACCATGACGTCGTTCCGCTACGCGCAGCCGCACTCCTCCACGATCATGTTGGGCACGTCGCGCTTCACGATGTTGTACTCGTCGTCAAAGTACAGCATGGACATGGTGCTGAGGCGGGTGGGGATGCAGCAGGAGTTCATGGAGCCCGGGCTCATGCCCCGCATGCGGTACTGGTTCACCACCGCCGTGTGGAAGGACGACGCCGACCCCGGCACGCCCGCCATGTACGCCGGGCAGCTGCCCTCGCAGTAGTTGCCGTAGTAGCCGGCGGGCGCGATGATCCAGTCGTTCCAGCCGATGAGGCGGAAGTCGATGTAGAACTGCTGGCGGCAGCACAGGCCGCCGCCGCCGCCCGCCCCGTCGCACTCCAGCCCCCGCTTGCGGATGCGGTGCTGCCCCTCGGCCGGCCGCGCCCGCACAACCAGGAAGGGCCGGTGCGCCTCGTCGCCGCGGTCGGGCAGCGCCGGCGCCACGGCCTCGGCCGAGCAGCCCTCGCAGCGCACGTCCAGGTTCTGGCGGCGGTCGCCGGCGTCGAACACCAGCCGCACGGCCTCCGTCAGCTGGAAGGTGTGCCAGCCGCTGCGCTTCAGCTCCACGCGCTTCTCCACCAGGTTCCAGCGGCTGCCCAGGCCGGGCTCCTGGTAGTACACCTTGACGGTGACCTTGCGGCGGGGGGGCGAGGGCGGGGCCAGGGGGGAGGGCGGCGGCGGCGGCAGCAGCTTGAGGTAGAGCCACAGGGTGGCCTGCATCACGTACAGGTGGTGGTTGCCCTCGTTGGAGATCAGGAAGAAGAGGCTGGAGTTGGACGTCACCAGGTCGTCTGAGGGTGGGGGGGGGGGGGACAAGGAGGGAACACAGGTGGTCAGTGTCAGGGAAAAGGCAGGCAAATAAACGCCGGAGCACAATCGGAGTGTAGTCACAGCCTGGGGGCGGGGTTGTATGTTTTTCTTTTTGATTTACTTTTGCATTCTCATGCTTTATTCATGAGGATCTACACCGGAAGGTATGGTAGAAAGAGAGGGGAGGAATCGAACCCTGAGCCTTAAATGGTACACACACTACCCGGTGAACCACCATGGCACCCCAAGGTGTTGTATGTTTCAAGACATTGCTCCACATCTCCCCGTTCCCTCCACGGTTTGCATCCTGGTCCCCCCCCCTCCATCCATTTTCAAAACTTCGGTCGCTTCACGTCTGACCGGAAGCACGCCTCTTCCTGCCGTCGGCTAGGAAGAGAGAGGCACCACTACACTGACATCAAACAGTGGCCACCACCACCACCCGCCAGAAGGAGAGGGCAGCTTTAACTCACTTACACAACACACTCTGACTGAGACTCTCCCTGGCAACAGGCCTGGAAGATCTCTCTCCTCTCTCTGTGTTGGACCGGGTTGTAAGCATGCAGAGCGCCTTGAGCGAACCCTTTCTAATGGAGGTGGACGCATCCTAGGGCGCACGGAGGTCTAGTTTAGGCACGGCTGACAGCGCGCTCTGCCTCTTCCTCCAGGATGTTATTCTGAGGGAAGCCCCCCCCGTCGGAGGAGGCCCACCGATGGAGGAGGCCCACCGACGGAGGAGGCCCACCGACGGAGGAGGCCCCCCGACGGAGGAGGCCCCCCGATGGAGGAGGCCCACCGATGGAGGAGGCCCACCGATGGAGGGCGCCCCCCGATGGAGGAGGCCCCCCGAAAACAAGTCGGCCCTCCGCGACCAGCAGGGTAGAGCGAGTGGTTTGAAGGGATTAGCACTGCCACAATAGGGGCCCCAGGGCCCGGAGCCATGGGCCCCCCCGCTACCCCTGGGTGTCTGGTTGGGGGGGGGGGGGGGGGGGGGGACCATGGTTTACACCTCGCCGTCCCCCCTCGAGGCGAGGAGGGAGGAGAAGGGCTAGGGGGAGCGCAGTATGGCGGGTGATGTGGGGAAAGCTTGGAGATGGAGGGTGCACGGAGGGCTCACCACCCAGACAATGGGCCCTGCTTGGCTGGGGGGGGGGGAGGGGGCATGTCATCACAGCAGGGCGCTGGAGGAATGTTGGAGCAACGCTAAACTGTTTATTTCATGCCATCTAGCATTTTTTTCTGCTGTTTAAACTGTCCGCGCTTCTGGTATTATCGTTATTAGTGGAGGTAACGTTTGATTAATAATGCATTATTGGACGATAATGTTCCGAACCTGAAATATTTCTCGTTCTGCAATGCTGCAAAATGTGGACAGGGACAACGTTAGCTCAGTTTTTGATCAAATTTGATATGAAGCTGTGTGTGTGTGTGCGTGTGTATGTGTGTGTGTGTGTGTTTGTGTGTTTGATTATGTGTCTGTGTGTGTGTGTGTGTGTGTGTGTGTGTGTGTGTGTGTGTGTGTGTGTGTGTGTGTGTGTGTGTGTGTGTGTGTGTGTGTGTGTGTGTGTGTGTGTGTGTGTGTGTGTGTGTGTGTGTGTGCATGCGTGTGCGCATGGGTGTTCACTTGCGTGTTTGAACTAATAAGTCCTGAAGGGAATATTTCAATTTAAAGTTTTTAAAGTTGACTTAAAAAAGAGAGCCTACAGTGTTGAAAATATCTCTTTGAATGAATATCCCATTGTTGCTTTGTAAAACAAACCACATTATTCCTAGTGCGCCGGTGATTCAACAACATTTTTCTTAGGGATTAACCCTTTAAAACTCTAAGTCTCCTGTCGGTCATACAGCTAGGATAACACTTTATTAATCCCCAAGGGTAGATTTGGCTGCTATTTCCTAAGAGTGACCTAATTATCCAGCCTGCTTTGCTGTCATTGAAAAGCCATAAGTGCGGCGGGACAGAGTGGAACCTACTGATGTTTAATTTCACATTTAAGGTGAAAATGTATTGAAGTTAAAGGTGCTAATAGTGTTATGTATTAGGTAAGTGTATAACATCTCTATATTCTGACAGCCAACTCTGATATAGAGCATCAGGTCTGTAACAAGTGTCTCCCAGTCTCTCCTCTCGGTAGAAACAGAAAGCAAATATTTTGGTATCCCGTTCGCACTTTATCCAATCAGGAGGGATAAATCCAGAAAGAGGCGGTTCTCTCTGTGTGGACAGGTAGGCATTCATTGTCGGTGCTGACTGATAACGGCGGAAAACGGGGCGAAGCTAACAATTCGAGTGCTACAAAGAACAGCTTCACAACCAAACACGAAAAAAAACTGAAAAAAGCGGAAAAATAGTGAAAGAGAAGAAAGCTGCTTGCTGAAAGAGACAGGAATCACGCAAGCCCACTCAGTTGTGGTGACACGGGGGGGGGGGGGGGGCTAACTGCTAAAAACAGACAGGGAGTTAGCCAAATTGATGCCATCGCTTGCAGCGCCTCTGTCACTGTGCTACCAGCCCATCAGCGTTTTTTCCAACAGGTGCCCACGTTCCGCACGGCCTTCACACGCGCCAGCCAGATGTCAAGCTACTGCTAAGCTACCGCTAAGCTACCGCTGGCTGCTAATAAGGACAGGAACCGCCCTCATAACCGTGGCCTGGCATAACAAATGTAGTTTTTGGTGGTCCGTAGGGAGGGGGGGGGGGGCTGTTTGACATGAGAGGAGGGGCCGGGGGGAGGGGGGGAGGGTGTGTGCGGCAGGGCTAGCGGGGGGGGCGCAGAGGGAGGGCGGGGGGGGTTGTATTGTGTGTCTGTCACTAGCAGACCTTCATGTTCTCTGAGGACGCACGCCGCGTGTTTCACTACACCTTTGACGCGGCTGCGCTCGGGGCGAGGAGTGTGTGTGTGTGTGTGTGTGTGTGTGTGTGTGTGTGTGTGTGTGTGTGTGTGTGTGTGTGTGTGTGTGTGTGTTTGGGGGGGGGGGGGCAACTGCAGCAAGTGGGGCGAATAAAAATGCGCTACAACGTGCGCGGGGCAGCTGACAGAGTGGTCAAACACACAATGAGACCGGGGGGGGGGGGGGGGGGTTATGGGGCCCAGCGGTGGGTGGAGGGGGCGATGGGGGGGTAGGGGCGGGGGGAGGAGGACACCAAAGTGACAGTCCTCATGGGAACTAATTTGCCAGTGGCGACAGATCTCATTGTGCCAGACAAATGAGGAGCGAGGCGGCCCCGCATCACTGTTCACCGCGATATGATGGATGACCCGACGTGGAGACGGCCAGTT
>NC_079415.1:29332950-29405450 GCF_026213295.1 Gadus chalcogrammus | reverse complement strand
GAGGAGGAGGAGGAGGAGGAGGAGGAGGAGGAGGAGGAGGAGGAGGAGGAGGAGGAGGAGGAGGAGGAGGGGGAGGGGGGCGGGGGGGATACGGACGGGCGAGAGGGTCGGGGGGTTACACCTGAAGAAAGAAGCTGGACGATTCATCAGGGGTGGGGGGGATTTTGGGACTCGAATTGGGGGCCGACCGATAAAGCTAATCTTTGCCCTTTTCAATCGATCGAGTTTTGAAGAATTAATAAAAATACAAAATATTAATTCTAAATAATACAATCTGCAATTATTTTGTTTTTTCCGGTTGTTCTCCGAATTGTAATTCTTCATTGGAAACATGTATTCCCTTTTCAAATCATCTGATATTTGACAATTCAAAAATATTAATTCTAGAGAATAATTATCCTATAATATATTCTACAAAATATCTACTTTATTTTTTTTTGGTTGGTTGGTTGGTGTCCACATCTTCATTCGTAGAAACATGTAGGCCTATCCCCATTTTAAATTGAATCCCTTAAAGGACACGATATCAATTAATCGATGGACGGTTATTGCTCTTGCTCAGAGCTGCTCATTAATTATTATTCTACAAACAAAAGGGGCGTAGTCTCCTATTGCGCCGCCGAAAGGTTAGGATCATGACAACGTTAAGCCTTTCCAAACGATCCTGGTAACGAATTGGCAAGTGGCAACAAATGGCCTCTTAACTCGCCCTAATGACTTTGTTTTACATTTGAATTGGCTTGGGAGCGCAGTTGGGGACCAAAACCATTCAATTCAATTAGTTGGTAAACGAAGAAGAAAAAGAAAAAAAAGGCTGAACACTGAAAACAACCATTAGGCAATTAGAGACTTCCATTCCCTTAGGAAAGTGGGAATGGACATTTATTTGGAGGCAACTTGCTTCGTAAGGCAGATGTGGTGGTGTAAAAGATATAAACAGGTTTCCCTGCGTGCGTTCTGGAGCGCATGTTTCTGTACGTGACCTTGACTTTGGCACAGACCCCTCACAGTCAAGGCAGCTTTGAGATAACTTGTAGAACACTGCCCCCTTGTGTCAAGAAACAAAAGCAATTAGGCGTCTCTCTCTCTCTCTCTCTCTCTCTCTCCGTCTCTCTCTCTCTCTCCCTCCCTCTCTCTCTCTCTCTCTCTCTCTCTCTCTCTCTCTCTCTCTCTCTCTCTCTCTGTCTCTCTCTCTCTCTCTCTCTCTCTCTCTCTCTCTCTCTCTCTCTCTCTCTCTCTCTCTCTCTCTCTCTCTCTCTCTCTCTCTCTCTCTCTCGATAGATATGTTGTATTGTATCTATTGATCGAAATAGGAACATCTATTTATTTATCTCTCTGTCCATTTATATATTTTAGTCTGTCAGTCTTTCTGTGTGTCATAATGGATTTATCTGTCTGATAGTTTCGACATTTATTGTAAAAAAATAAATAATACAGCCTACATTTGAAATGAATGAACATAGCAACAATAGGCCTGCGATTAATCTACCAGGTGACTTCTTGTAAATTTCAAAAGCCTTTCCCGTATTGCAAATATGAAACAGTATTTTGCCACATGGCTTTTTATGTTTGATGTGCACATTCTGTTTTTATAATCTTCCTATGTTTAGCCAAGCAAAGACAACCAAAACAGCTCCAATAACCATATCCACTGGCTCAGTGGTGGTCGTGTCCATAATCGTGTCCATAATCAGTTAAATGTACCAGTTGGCCAGTATTTGCATCGCATAATGCAATGCACTACTATGCAAAAAAAACACGTCCACGTTCATCCAAACAAACCAATGTGTCGGTTGGCTGGCTGTCACTTTAACGGAGGAGGAATGTGATGACATCACATCCGCTTCGTGTAATCTTCCCGGCGCTGCGTCCGAAGGCGAAGGTGGGGCGGATTCTTTTTTTTTTTTCACTCGTCAACTCTTTGCTAGAGAGTAGCAACTTGGAAGGAAGCGCATTGTCAGAAAAAGAACTAAAGTTAAGTAGCCTACGGATGAAGGAGCCGGAGACGGAGAGGTGAGTCCAGACGCAGGAGCGTGCGTCTTATTGTGCAGCCACAATCCAGCAGCAGGGGGTCCCAGCCGGGGCTGTAGGAGTCCGACACACCGCGGTGAGTTGGGAATGTCTTTCTTCCGAGTTGCCCCCCATGCATAGAACTCACTACCTTCTTTGCTGTCCTACCATATGGGCGTGTTGGTGTTTTTGCCCGATGCATAGTGGATCGCGTGTTGTGTGAGCTAGTGGCATCTGGGGACGTTTTTCTGGGGAGACGTTTTACTCCGATCCAACGTTTTTGGACCGAGGCGTAACCCCCGAATTATGGGAGAAGCTGTGTTATGCATGTAGGCCTGTACGGTTTTCCGTTTTAATTCTATGGAGTCTCATTGTAGCGCCTACTTCTTCTTCCTCGTCCAAGTTTGATAGTTCTCCTTTTTTTCTGTGGTGTGCTCCTAAAATGGTGGCTCTCTTCCTTCATTTATTATCACAGTCAGGGAATTTGAAGACATGATCACAAGCAGCGTCTCGGTACAACCTGTTGGCCCTGATGAGGGCAAACACGGGCCCGCCCGCATCTCCCACTGTTTGTTTGGTTTTATTGCATCTGTTACACGGTAGCCTACCTCTACTGGGGTAATCAGTCCATGATTAAAAACAACATTCAGAAATACATTAAACATGTCCAGAGAATACACTTTAAATAAACAAACAGTGGATATATCCATGCTATCCATGTCCATGTTCATTTCGAGTTTGACAATAATAATTATAACACTATGTTAATACAATAGTGGACAGCTGCTCCTTAAATGTACGGTTGTTAGGGTCATTTGTAGCCTCATTTGCAGCCTCCCCTCCCTGCAGTTAAGTTAAGTGAATTAAGTTTACCGTGGTCAGAGATTTGTGGTTTCATACGTTAGCCTCTTTTCACCCCAGCGATTGACATATGTTTTTTAACTACAACTTTTGCTCATTAACATGTAAAGTTAGCTATAGAAAAACAATTTCAAACTGGGTTGAGCGAGTGAATTTGTTTTCTGTTTGTGGGTGTGAACGAGATAACGTTACCCGCACGTCAACTTATCTACAGTGTGCGTGTGTGTCTGCTTCACTTCACTCTAAAGAGCGGTTCCATTTCGAGAGCACACAGTTCTCCGCTCCCAACGCCACACGTCAAGCGCCTGTCAATCAACGGCGCCATGGCGTCCAGTAAGAACAAGAACCAGAGCTCCCTGGTGCTCCACAAGGTCATCATGGTGGGCAGCGGCGGCGTGGGCAAGTCCGCGCTCACCCTGCAGTTCATGTATGACGAGGTGAGGCCCGCTTCTCCTCCACTGGCCCCGCCGGGTTCCTGATAACAGCTCTCCGTGTGGCCCAACCTTACAGTGTGGCTGAGGCGTGTCCCACTACAGTGTGGCCGAGGGCCACTGGCCGGACGTGAGGTCACGTCTTTGGTTCATAAAAGTAGTAGTACTAGTAGTAGCAGTAATAGGAACCGTAGTAGGAGTAGTATTTGTAAAACTAACAGTAACAGTAGTAGTAGTATTTCCCCAACATATCCATATTGTTTATGTTTTGATAGTGGGATCATGGGAGTAGGTTCAACATTTAAGGGATTTCTCACACTGTTCTCAAGTCGTGAACAGGTAGAAAGTTTGGGAACGCAAACTGAAAATACTTTAATTGACTTTGAGGAGGGTGTGAAGATTCACTTAAATGTTGAGTCATGGTAGCGGTAGTGTATGTTTTGATAGTTTTACATGTGAGTAGGCGAGAATATTATTCTTTATTGTCATTGCACAGGATACAACAAAACTGAAAATGAGAGTAGGTTCAACGTTTAAGTCACTTTTCACACTCTTCTCAAAGAAAATGTTGTGCATTTCAGTTTGTTCTCCCAAAAATTCCCACCTGGGAAAACAAAGTCCTTATCTCCGCATCTAGTGAAGTGCGTTACTATGTACACGGCTAAACAGTATCCAAACCCCCCCCTTCTCCCCCCTCCAGTTTGTGGAGGACTACGAGCCCACCAAGGCGGACAGCTACAGGAAGAAGGTGGTGCTGGACGGCGAGGAGGTCCAGATCGACATCCTGGACACGGCGGGCCAGGAGGACTACGCCGCCATCCGGGACAACTACTTCCGCAGCGGCGAGGGCTTCCTGCTCGTCTTCTCCATCACGGAGCAGGAGTCCTTCGCCGCCACCGCAGAGTTCAGGTATGGCGTCCGCGGCTGCTACTGCTGCTGCTGCTGCTGCTGCTGCTGCTGCTGCTGCTGTTGTTGTTGTTGAGGGCAAAGGTTGTGTCGTTTTTGAGCTTTTTAGCTTTGTAAAGCCTGCACCTGTAAAACGGGGTACACCATGAACTTGGGGGTACTCCAAAACCATTTGAATGTTAATCATCCAAGTCTCCCACTGCAATCAAAGTAAAAGGTGTGTGTGTGTGTGTGTGTGTGTGTGTGTGTGTGTGTGTGTGTGTGTGTGTGTGTGTGTGTGTGTGTGTGTGTGTGTGTGTGTGTGTGTGTGTGTGTGTGTGTGTGTGTGTGTGTGTGTGTCAGGGAGCAGATCCTGCGGGTGAAGGAGGAGGAGGCCATTCCGCTGCTGCTGGTGGGCAACAAGTCGGACCTGGAGGAGCGCCGGCAGGTGTCTGCGGACGAGGCCACGGCACGGGCTGCCCAGTGGGGCGGGGTCACCTACGTGGAGACCTCGGCCAAGACGCGGGCCAACGTGGATAAGGTAACGCCGCCCCAGCCTCCGACATCCAGACCGTGTGAGGGTCTCTCTGTGTGTGTGTGTGTGTGTCTACTGGTCAATGTAATTGGCTGCGTGAGGGTCAGTGTGTCTAATGGACAGTGTGTGTGTGTGTGACGGTCTGTGTGAGTGTGTGTATCTGAGGGCCAGTTTGTGTTGTGGGTGAAAGTCTGAGTCCTTGAAGCTTCAGTCCTTGGTTCCTTAGCCCATAAAATTGAGTCAGCCATCAGCCATTTAAATTCAAATACATGTCAACATGATCTAAAAACCCCCACGATGACGCATCTCACGTCAGTGTCCCAAAGACGTCATCGCAATAGGATCTCATTCAGCCCAGTCAGGACAAACAACCACTTGGTTGGGGGCTGTAAGTTGCATCAATGTGTCTTCAAACACCCTTTTCTAAATGTCTAGTAGTTTATGGTGAAACAAAAACGACACAATCATCAAACCCAGGCCATACTAACATGATTCAGGGACATGTGACGCCTGAAACCTATCCAACAGTCTCTGTCTTTATTGGATTGGAATTGTAAAAAATAGGAGTTAATGGAGGGAGTTAGTGAAGTTAATGTCTTAATCCGGATTCCGGGGAAAAACAGTGCTTATTTCTAAGTTATCAGGAAGTTTCTTTCTGTCTCTCTGTCACTGTTTCTCTTTCTGTCTCTACTTCTTTCTGTCTTTTTTTTGTCTGTTTCTCTATGCATCTCTCTCATTGTCTCTCTCTCTGACTTTCTGTCCAGGTGTTCTTCGACCTTATGCGGGAGGTGAGGAAGAAGAAGATGTCTGAGATCAAGGACAAGAACGGGCCGAGCGGCAAGAAGAAGAAGCAACGGTGCTGCCTCCTCTAACCAGGGAGGCCAGGTCGCCACGGCAACGACACACACCCCCTCTACCCGACCCCCCCCCCCCCCCCCCCCCCATCCACGCCGGTGTAGCGACAACGGCCCCACATCGGTACAACTAGACACACACTAAGAGAATCCCCTTGACCTCCGAGTAGAGGGGGGGGGGGGGGGGGGGGGGTCTACCTCGACAACCGGGGGTCCCAGCTTAACAACTGCTCATTTTAGGACCCTATCCTACCCAGGACTGTTCATGTTAAGTCGATGGATGTGCCGGTGCACACCTAGTTATTTCGACTGCAAGAATGTGTGTGTGTAACGAATCCAATTCAGCATCTGGGATATCACTTATTTTACTTCCCACAGAACTCTTTTTTTTAATTAATTCTGCGCGGGCAGCTCGCATCAAAAGCCTCCATTCCCTAGGGTGAAAAAATAAAAAGATTTTCATGGGAAAGGTTTGCCGATTTAAGGAGATCCAGTGTGTTTACTCAATTGAATGTAGTCACAACAGGAATTGTTTTGACAAGCCTATTTCTGTACTTTTATAAAAAGTCATCATGGGTTCCCATAGCTACCCTCCCCAATCTCACACATTATCACAAACCCCCCCTTCGATTATTCAAGGAGATCACTAAAAAGGGACATGTTTAGTGCCAAATATATTCTTCTCGTCCTCATTTAGTGAAATTTGGTGTAAAATGGGTCTGGTGTAGGAACAAGTCCTACGGCGCGATCGTCGGTCTGGTTCAGTTGTAGCGCCACTGAGCTGAGAAAAACTGCGAAAACTAATGACTCCCACTGCCCTGTTCTCGACATCTTACAATTCTATTTGGAATCTCTTGTGGTCGTGGTGTTTGAGTCAGGTAAGGGTGATTTCCTTTAGAAAAAAACGCAAATTATCTTACCTTGTGTCGTATTATCAATGGCGTTATTTTCAAACCTGTCTTGAAGGACCTATTATAATAAACCAGCTGATTTCGGAAACGGATCGTGTTTTCGGGTTATGTCATGTGACGAAGGCTGTGGTGGGGGTGGGGGGGGGGGGGGGGGGGGAGAAACTAAAGTACACTATACTGACCTTTTGGTTGAACTGCTAATTAGATGGTAGCTAGTTTTGAATTTCTGTCACCAAAGTGCAGTTAACATGGGATAAAACCAAAGAGACACCAGCGAATGTCATGGATGGGGCAATGGCGGAGAAGGAGCTAAAGCCATTGGTCAAGTGTATTACTGGTACAGCAGGGATTGCTCCAATGCTCTTTGCTTACCAAACCACTTGTATGTTGATGGTGGAACAGTCCTCATTCATTCATGTGACAAATGTCCTTCCTCTTCCATATTGCGACACAGATATACAGGACTGAGTGGTCAACGTCATAGTTTGTTTCTACAGTCAATACAGCCATGATGAAACTGGCCTCGTGGCTCAGCAGACCAACCTGTGAGTCATGTGGTGAATATCGTCTGCTTCACTCAACCCGTTTAGACCGAAAAAGGGACTCACCTATTCATCGTTCGAAGCACATACGTATATATTTGTACTTTCACAGAGTCTTGTGATTTTAATTTTTTTCTATTGGTGTGTCACACATTTGTAACACAAACTCAATACATTGACCTGCACATAAAACAAGTATGCAGTGAATACCTTTATAACTGTATTATATATTTGTATTAATAAAGAAAATCATACTTCACAAAGTGAGCCCTCTGGTCAACTATTATTCAACCATCAGATTAAAAAAGATAATATGAAAGGACCAATGATGCCATATACACACATGTGCACACTCACATACACACATGACTTATATTGAAAAGAATTTGAATACAACAGAAGTTTGCAAAACAGAACTAGTTGTAGATATGTTTCACCACTAGATGGCAGGCTAACCTTGAATTGCAGCTCGAAAGACCCTGAAGTGCCAGCCACCTCATTACACTATTTATTTAGTAAGTCGATATGCAGGGTTCATGTTGGAACAAGTGCCAGACGTAAGATGTGCTTTATTTTGGGACTAGAATGAGGAACAGGTGACTTTAATTCTGTACAGTTCGAAGCGGGGTCACTATACAGCAGCCATTTGAGTGATTCAATAATGTAAGGGATTGATGTAAGAAACAGTCTGTTGAAAACAACCAGCAGTAGCTGCAACTCGGATCTTCTGCCTTCACATTATCCTGCTATCTGTTAAACTCCTTAAACAATTGCATTCCAGTTATCCATTAGGCCTAATGCTAAAACGGTGTAGGTATTTTATGATTCTTAAAAAATAAAGGAAGTTCCTTTAAAATCCCAAACATCTGCCACACCCAGTATTCAATGCTATTACTACTACTACTACTACTACTACTACTATTACTACTCCTTCAATACTTATACTAGTAGCAGTGCTACTGCTACTTCTACACTTAATAATATACATCATGACAATTTGCTTTTGTTTTCTGGACATAAAAGCCTTGGTGTCTCTACCATGCATTACTTCAAACTCCCCTTCAGAGAAAGGCTTAAAAAGAAGTATACTAATTGAATATGCCTGACGGGCCAGATTGAACAATGGGCCGGGCTGCATGTGGCCCGCAAGCTATAGTTTGCCAAGCTGTGCCTTAAAGAGAGCGAGTGTTGGGGCATCAGAAGAGAGGCAACAGCAGGTGTTTGTGGCTTTAACTGACCAGAGGCCAGTGGGATCTTCAGTAACCCAGTTAACTGGCCGGATGAATAAAGTTCAATTAACCTAATATCATTATCTAATAATATACTAGGGGAACTATTTCAGTGTGTTTGTCACAAGTGTAAACGGCTGTGTAAATGGAAGGGTCAATCTAGGTCTCTAAACCAAGTCGAATCAAAGCAATCGAATGGGTTACCTTTTTAGCTGTAACCCTAACCCAACTCTCAGATCTGTAGGTAAGATCTGAGAGTTGTAAAGAGAGAGAGCAGAAGAGAGCGAGATTGTGGAAGAAGCTAAGGGTCTCCTCCCTCTCTGCCCCCTCCCTCCTTCCCTACCTTTCTCCACCACTGACGTGTTTCCTTCACAGTCCGGTGATTGACAGGCAGAGATGGATTCCCTGAGTCAATCAGGAAAGAAACAGAAACAGATATTATCCCAGAGCATTTCACTCACTAATAGCTGATTAGTCTAGGCCTTTTTCTAAAACAACTTTCTAAAATGACAGCCCTTAAATCGTACCCAGCACCTTCAACTCCTCAGTCGTTTGCTCCAGAGCACTTCATCAGAGACCGGACACATTCTGTTCCAACCGGTTCACAAAAACCCTGTCCTGTGTCCCCGCCAGCGGGGGGTGTCCTCAGCCAAGAGGGCGGAGCTCCCACCTAGCGATGCCTCAGAAGTTGCTGGAGCGACACTGGAAGTGCACAACCTAAGCCTCTTACTGTAATTCACTGAGCCTCCAGAGTCCAGCACAGCACAGCCGGGATCAGCAGAATGTGAGACGCCGGGTCCCGTCTAAAGGCTACACCTCGGTAGTGTTTACCCGTCTAATAACAGCGGTGAGGGTCACGTTGTTGTCTCCGTGTGGATTGGATAACACGATGGCTTGAAGACCTCCAGAGAGAGAGAGAGAGAGAGAGAGAGAGAGGGATGCTGTCCGGGGACGTGGTGGGCATGTGGGGGGTGGCCCTCAGCGACGGAGTGTACAGGATAGAGTTTGCTCATGGCACCACCACGGGGAAACGCGTCGTGTACGTCAACGGACAGGTAGGCCGTGGCCTTCATGTTCCCCTGGGGTCATTTGTAAACGTATGTCTTGTGCTGACACCCGGGTTCGGTCGGTGTCAGGCCGCGGGCCGCCACACCCCTCAGAGAGCCTGGCTCCAGGCTGAAACGGTTCTACTGGTAGTCAAAGGGAGGATAATAGAGAGGAATGGAGAGTTAAAGGGGTGATATCTTGCTATCAGGTGTGAGTGTGATAAGCAATTACAAGCCGTTTGAAAATCTGCCTTTCCCTGTGCCCTTGTGACATCACTAGTGGGCGTGTCCAGTCCACCTATATGTGTGTAGGATAGATCAAGTCCATCAGCCTACCCGGTGGAATGTGGCAAAGGTTGCTTATCTATCCAACATACATCTAGGTGGACAGACCCACTAGGGATGACACTATGGTACAAGGAAAGGCAGATTATTCAAACGGCTTGTAATGGCTAATCACACTCACACCTGGTGGCATAATATCACCCCTTTCAATAAAATGAATACATTTGCTCAGAAGAAAATCAAATGCACAAGCAAGATTTAAACTGTCTGTATCAATTTTAATATCTCCACGTAGGTGTTCAAATATGCTGCTAAACAGTCAAGGCTACATATTTTTAAGCAATGATGTCAATTGAATTCTGGAGTCAGAAAGTTGCAATGCATTCCGAGGCACAGCGTAAAAAGGGGGCCAGAGGGGTCCTTTGTCCCCCGTTGACAGGACAGGGCCATCCATCCCAGCTCGGGGAACTCAAGTCGGGGCCTGTGGTTCAATGCCTCCTTTGACAGGAAGTGGTCCGAAGGGACTGGATGTTCAAGCTGGTGGGGAGGGAGGCGTTCACGGTGGGCCGCGCTCGCACCAGAGCCTGCGTCAACATCGAGGCAGTCACCGGCTTCTCCTACGAGTACTCGCTGGAGATCGACGGCAAGAGCCTGGAGAAGTTCCGCCACGACAGGGCAAAGGTCACCACCACCTGGATCCTGAAGGTGGACGGAGAGGACTTCAGGGTGGTGCTGGGTGAGGCTCCGAATCCATGTTTAGATTCCCCACCTTCTGGTTGAGAAACGATATTAAAAGCCAACCTATCTCTACAGTCAGCCACACCGCTGAGGAGACACCGTTCACTGAATTGTTGTTCTAGATTACTAGGGGACGGGTGATGTCACTTGGCATCGATTTGGTCAGGATCTGCCACTGTGCTGTCCGTGTGGATCTAGTGTTGATGTTGGCTTTACATGTGCCGCTGCACAATAATGACCTCAGGTGATTCTGATTGGACGTGGGGAACTCCAAGTTCTATTAAAACCCTCTGGGAAAATAAAACGATAACTAGGGAGGAAAATGCAGTTCAAGGTTCATCCATTCAAGATCACTCATTAACAGTAGTTCCATGTCTGGAATGATAACAGTGCAGAAGGATTTCTCAGCATGAGATATCAGAAACTACCGTTTAATATTGTTATAACAGCAGTGACCGGATGCATTCAGTTGCATGCAGTTAAAACGCTCCTTGACGGACGAAACAAACCATTTTTCTTTCGGAGAGAAGGGACATTGGATTGTTAACTTCCTACTCAAAAAATAACTCATAAATGATGTACTTCCAACAGAAAAGGACACTATGGATGTGTGGTGCAACGGACAGAAAATGGACACAATGGTGAGGTTCCCAATGTGTGAACCTGTTGGGACACGGTGATTATGTGGTCTTCTATCCTAGGCTATGCACCTAACTTTATTCTCCTCTGGTTTGAACTGTTGTGCGCAGGGCGAGTTTGTTGACGACGGCACCGAGACCCACTTCTCCGTGGGCGACCACGAGTGCTGCATAAAGGCCACGAGTGGTGGGAGGAAGAAGAGCGGCATCGTGCACTATCTGCTGCTCGACGGAGAGACGATGCCCGCACTATGACAGCAACTTTTAACCAAATACTTAAATATAAATAATAATAATAGTCAGTCCATTATTATTATTATTGTTAGTATTATTATTATAAATAATAATAATAATATTAATATTAATACAAATAATAATGATGATAACGTCTCTCAAACATACATTCTTCTTCATCTTCTTGTTTTATTATTATCATCATGATATAGGCCTACCACTATGCTACCTGATTCTGTTTGACGAGATAGATCATTGCATGGTATTTAGTTTTTCTAAGTATAAGTCCACTTTTCTGGTGAGATGTGTCCAATGATAAATAAAGCATGTTTTGTGCATCAGCGTATGGCCTTACTGTACTTACTGTATCTTTAATGGCGCAGATGGTTATTACACATTTTTAAATCCCAGATAAATACGTTTTAAGCACTTTGCAAACAACAGTCATACGTTGAAAGCATATCATTGGCAGCGGTGGGATAAAAATACATCGTACATTTCATTTAAATGGAAACATGTCCTTAGAATTAACCGAGTGGGATTTCTCATTGATCCTGCGCGTCCCTGTTGCGCAGCAGTAACGCAGTGTGCAGCTTCTCGAAGTGAAAGGGAACAGACGTTTTTCCAAGAGGAAACACACACACTAGCGTCCTGCCCTGGACGTACACTGCCTACGTTAACGGAATAGATACACCAGCGTGCACTGGGAATCACTCAGTGTGTTCGGACCTATCGTTGGCCGTATTTTTGTGTTTTCCCTTCCTCGTCAGCGCGGGGGGTTATCTCAGTGGGTCCGGGGCCAGCTACTGAAGTTTGGACCAGGGTTCTGCAGCTGGTCACACACTCGACATTAAACGAGGAACAGTACTCTGAGCGGTCTGGCACCCAAACGCACCGCGACTCACCCCTGGCTGAAATCAACGGTGGATCGGGTTTGATTCGTCCTTGAACCGGTTGGTAGCCGCTGTCACCCGTCCTCGCGTGGGACCGAGCCGCTCTTGTCTTTTTAAGGACACTTTCCGGGGGTGGAGATTTTCCCGAGTTTTTTGCTCACCCACCCGGCTCGAACGCGCCAGCTTGTTAGCATTAGCTCCCCGACTAGCTAGCCACCTAGGAGGGAGGCCTTTCCATCCATTGCTCCTCGTCCTAAACATTGTGATGATACATGTCTGTGAGTAACCAACAGCCTTTTAATGCGGACTGCGACACACCAGAAAAGAAAGCCTGAGTGTGTGTTTGACATGGTCCCCGTGTGGCCCGTAGCAGGGATGTGGGGACGCGGTGAGCATCTGTCTCTTCTCCAGGACTGAGTGGGACCCCCTCGGTTCGGTGGGTCGGGACTCCTGGCGCCCAGCAGCGGCCACTAGATGAGTGGCGTTCCGCACAAGGCGACAACACACCAGAGTATCCCGTGGTAGTCGGATTCCACACCCGTTATTTAGTCTTTCCCCTGTGATATTGTGTGGATTTTCTTGGCCAGTGGTTTTATTGTTGGGGAGATCTTAAGGAGCGATCGACCCCCCCACTGCAACATGAACTACCAGCAGCACCTGGCCAATTCGGCCGCGATCCGAACCGAGATCCAGCGGTTCGAGTCCGTCCACCCCAACATCTACTCTATCTACGAGCTGCTGGAGCGGGTGGAGGAGCCTCTGCTGCAGAACCAGATCCGAGAACATGTCATCGCCATCGAAGGTAAGGCTAGCCCTCATCCTCAGTCCTCAGCATGGGCCGTTCTCTGAGATGTTTAGGACCACAATCCAACACATCTCGTGTGGGATATGTGGTCAACCTATGAGTCGTTTTCAATGACCGGACGGCCAGTAGGTTGCGGTTCTGTTGCCCTGGGACCTCGTCACATAGGATGTCGCAGTTCCCTCACCTGTAGTCATCATGCACAGTTTGGCCCGCGTCCCAACCTCATGAACCTCTGCACTCAACATGCCACATGATATACATACATGCCCCCCTGAGCGTTAACGAGGAGGAGTGATCGTGCCATGGTTAATATACAGGTATTATATTGATGCTTACGAAAGTACGTTTATTATACCGAGGGAGCCTGTTGTTGTTGTTGTTGTTGTTGTTGTTGTTGTTGTTGTTGTTGTTGTTGTTGTTGTTGTTGTTGTTGTTGTTATTCCTTACTCGTTGAACGGCTGAGACAAGAGATTGATATTCGGGCTATCTTTTGAGCTTGATTCTCGATTTGTCTCCGAAACTTCACTTCCACGATGCGCAATTTCTCGTTTAATTTGTGTAATTGTACATCCCCATACCCAAAACTTGTGTAATAGATCCGCAATCCAAAAAATACAATGTTGGCCTACTTTTAGCACAGCCTTTCTTGTTTTTTGTAATCGTACACGTTGTAACATAATGGACATCAGCATGACTGCTGCAAGGATAGGCCAACAAGGAAAAGAGACTGGAGTGCACACAAAACACCCAAATCAAATCACCGCAGAAGCCGCAGCAGCAGCATTACCCTGGAGACCAGAGACACACAGTAGCGTGTGAAATGGCAGGGGGAAAGGGGGCGGGGCTCTGGAGTTGTCCCGCATCTGCACGGATGGATGTCCGAGTCGGGTAACACAATAGTGACTTGCCGCACGCACGCACGCACACACGCACGCGCGCCCGCGCTGTTTCGCACGCACTTACGCACACAGTATTGAGTGGCACACGGTGACTCACTCGGCCAGCTTGCCCTGCCGCTGAAAATAGCTCAAAACATCAGAAGTATTCATCGCCGCGGGCACTGGTGCACAACACATCTTGTTGAGCCTCTTCTGTCTTGCATGTTCCGGAAATGCATGAAAGAACTGTACAGCACCGAGTGCTCGTATTCGAAATGAGGTTGAGTGACGTAGAACGTCTTTATTATCCACAAAAGGCATTTGTAGTAAGGACATCAACTCGATCCCGTATTATGTCATCCTGATTTGGATAATTGCACTAGAGAGAGAGAGAGAGAGAGAGAGAGAGAGAGAGAGAGAGAGAGAGAGAGAGAGAGAGAGAGAGAGAGAGAGAGAGAGAGAGAGAGAGAGAGAGAGAGAGAGAGAGAGAGAGAGAGAGAGAGAGAGAGAGAGAGAGAGAGAGAGCGACTATTAGGCTCGTGGAGCTTTGCAGGCCAAGCTACCGACACTGGGTGTGAATCATCATGTGTTGCCGGTCACTGCCTGACCCTTATTTGCATCTGTCGTGGGTGAAGCGGCCTGTGTGCGCATGAGTCAACCCTACGTGTGTGGCTTATTTGGATCTGTCCACATCTGTGCTTTTGTGTCTGTGCCACTGGGCAGTGTGTGTGTGTGTTTGTGTCTGTGTTACTGTTTGTGGATGTATGCACAGGTGCACACTGCCCATACATGTTCTTTCAGCGCATGTCCACAGTTTGTATGTATGTATGTTGTCTTTGTATGTTTGTGTGTTTTTGTGTCATTGACCCCTTGTAAACGGTGTGGCCCGAGTGAAACCAGGATCGTTGCTCCAGCAGCTCTCCATCATGTGAACGTTGCTGCTGGCCTTGCTCAAACAGGGAGCCATTCAAAGTCGCACAAAGTGACTTTTTAAATTTGAATAACGACTTTTGATTCTCTGCTTCGCCGTCACGCAATAGAGGAGCTTTATGTTGAATTAAAATCTTTATCCGTAACTTTGGCATTGGCTTGTGATGTTGATCGGCAACATGGAGACGAGGCCTCCTTGCTTTATTCAAGCTGTCTAAAAATAAAACCCCAAAGTCCCATGTTTTTATCCACCCTGATATCATGCTGTTGGTAATCTTAAGTCATAAATAAAATGACTTGGATTTAAAGATAGGCACCCTTAACTCAACTAGACATTGTGATGAGTTCTGAGCATGTCCACCCCCATATCAACACCAACCAGAACCTTGCAGAAGGTCTTCCACAGGGCCTCCCTATCACCTGGGCTGCCCTAGTCTTTGGTGTCTGTTTGAATGGGACCACACGCTTCCTTATGACAGACCGCCTCTGTCATCAACACAACATGTGCCCTACTTAGCTCTCCTCTCTTCCTCCCCCTTCCCCCCTCCTCCTCCCTATATGAGTGTTGGGATTATACCGCCGTTATGCTCCTGCTTATGTCCTTAGTACCGTAATGCTAACTGGGACAGAGCAGCTAGCCATGTTTGTCATGAGTGTAGCACACTTTTACGAGAAATGCATGGCATAGTCGAATGCATCGCACCAGGGTTGTTAAATTGAGTGGGTTTGGATTAGACCTGAATCTGTAAAATGGCCATAAATTAAGACACGCATCATTCAATTGATTTCGATCTGCTCCGTGATTAGGGTTCATTCATTCATTGCACCAAAAAAGACACGCGTTCCATTGAAGATATGCACGCTAACTGCCCGCATTTCACTCAAACTAAATACACTTCCCTTCAGTTGTATATATTTGTTCTGATTTCCACCACTTCTGTCTTGTTACCTCCTCTCTCTTCTGCCAAGTTAACCATCCCAGTCGATTTCGAACAGGATTGTCTTTCCCAGCGGTTGGTCATGGTGGATTCCGGGGCTTGTAATCCACGGTGTGCTCTCTTGTGAGAGCGAAGGCAGTGCAGTTATCGGTGCTGGCCTAGTTTTCCCAACCACCTTGAATCAACGTCCCCCCCCCCCCCCCCCCCCCCTCCCAACGGCGGAGCCTACTGGACACATGGTTCAGCTCAGTGAAAAATAAAACCGGCACCACCACGGCAGACGATCTCCTACACTGCGACAACTGTGAGGTGGTCTGCAGGAACATGAGAATGACAAGAACATGGGGTTATTTAGAGGGCTGGAAGTGAGTGCCTGTGGGGGGTGGGGGTGGTTGGAGGAGGTCACGTGAACAAGGGCAAAGCCAAACGGGGGTGGAAGTAAATCCGCCGAGGAACAGTAGTAGACGTCAGTTTAGTTTCCCTGGAAGGTTGTAATGTTATTCCCCACCAGGAATGTGTTCTAGTGCTTTTTGAGGACACGTACCCCTCGTCTCTTCTAACTGAGGGATGGAAACCTCAAGGTCAAGTATTTACCAGCGCTCGTCCTGAAGACCGTACCGTTTCGCGTAACGCAGGCCCGTGACCACGCCGCACGCCCCGGCGTCTTTTCTTAATCCTCTGATGCATTGCGTTGCTGACGCGGCAGGAACTACAAACGTCTCTTTCTGCCGCCGTCGACAGACCAGTCAATCAGACGGGGAAAGGGAAACGGATGCACCGGCTGGAGTCAGAAGCGCAGAAGAGCAGAACCAATAGAGGGCCTGACTGCGGTCGGACAGTGATGGACGCGCATCATTATATACAGACAGCGGCCCAGTGCACGCCAGTGAGCCATAATGAGATGGGCCTACTAGTGCTCCCTTCAGTGGCCAATTATCCATTCATTCTTGTTGTTGTTGTTATCTGAGATCTGCTGGCAGTAATGCTATCATGCCGTCCAAGCAGTTCCCATTGAGGCCTGGGACCGCCCTCGCCTCCCCGCCAAAGTGCGATTATGCAATGCACTGGGCATCGGCGTTACCGTGGCAACGGTGCCGAAGATAATAGCAGTGAGAGGGATGCTTTTTGTGCGTTTTTCTTTTTTTGTTTCTTTTAAAGCGAGGGTTTGTATCCTGACCCGACGTTACGTAAGCGGGGCCTTCTTCGCTCTCCGTCCTTCTCGAGAGGTTACACGTGGCTCTCTGCACCGTTTTGTTCTGCCTTGTGTCCCTCCCCCCCCTCCCTCCCGCATGCTGACAACATTGAATTAAAGGCCGTCTACATGGTACTGTGTTGTCTTCCCCCCCCCCCCGCCTCACTGTGAGGGGCAGTGCTGTCGTTCAGGGGCACTGGGTCCTGTATCGGCCTCTTTAGTGTCTGCTGCTGTACTCTTATCCAGGCGGTGATGCTCTACTTAGCCTCAATTGTACTCTGTCAAAACCCGAGACCTCATCTGTCTCCGGGTGCAGTCGGGGGCTCAGGCCGCCCGCGCGCTGTTCCCTCCACTGCAGAACCCACCTGGGCCCCGGCGGCCCACCTGATCGCCACATGATCACGTGGACTCATGTCCTATCAAGAGGTGCACTTAGCCAGTTGCTCAACATGTTCCTGGATCCTTCAAATGTTTTCACCCATCACCACAGCAACACTACCCTCTCCCCAGCAACACTACCATCTCCATAGCAACGCTACCACCCCACAGAAACACAACCATCACCACAGCAACACTACCATCACCACAGCAGCACTACCCTCTCCACAGCAACACTACCATCCCCACAGAAACACTACCCTCTCCACAGCAACACTACCCTCTCCACAGCAACACTACCCTCTCCACAGCAACACTACCATCCCCACAGAAACGCTACCATCACCACAGCAACACTACCATCACCACAGCAACACTACCATCACCACAGCAACGCTACCATCTCCACAGCAATGCTACCATCTCCACAGCAATGCTACCATCTCCACAGCAATGCTACCATCCCCACAGAAACACTACCATCACCACAGAAACACTACCATCACCCCAGCAACATGACCATCACCACAGCACCATCCCCACAGTACCATCACCACAGCATCGGCACCACAACCACAGCAACAATACCATTGCCACAGATACACTACCATCACCACAGCAGCTTTACCATCCCCACAGCACCCTCCCAACAGCACCACTACCATCGCCACAGCAACACGACCATCGCCACAGCAACACGACCATCGCCACAGCAACACTGCCATCGCCACAGCAATACTACCATCGCCACAGCAACCCTACCATCGCCACAGCACCATCCCCACAGTAGCATCACCACAGCATCAGCACCCTCACCATCGCCACAGCAACACGACCATCGCCACAGCAACACGACCATCGCCACAGCAACACGACCATCGCCACAGCAACACGACCATCGCAACAGCAACACGACCATCCCCACAGCAACAATATTACCACCAGCAACATGAAAACTTTCTTCCCTCAAGCTATTTTTATGCCAAACAACAGCTTCCCCTGTTCTGCCCTCTGTATATTTGATGCGTTTGTCCTGACTTCAGTGTCCTCTGGTGTGGTGGCGTATTGATGTGTGGGTGATGGTATGAGACCGTCATGAATAAGAATTGAATTACTGTCCACATCCCCGCCGTCGCTGGGGCAGCACCGCTGTCACCACAGCAACCACGCAAGCAAAAATGACAGCATTAGCAACACCAGTAGGAAATGAGGGGAAAATAAACGTGTCTTAAAAGCCTTCAGTTGAACGTGAAGCGTATAAACAACATGAAATAAGAAGCGCTCACAGCAGGCCCCCGCAGACCTGTTTTGGCAGTAGAATACAATTCCGGCAGGCTGGCAAAACTGTCAGTTACATCGGGTTAGCTATCCCCTTGTGTGTCCGTGCTGGTCGGTCGCCCCCAGCTGTCCCTGGGTCTGCTGGAGGCATTTTGCTGAAGGTTTAGTTTCATTTTGGTTGAGCTGTGCTGTGCCCCTGCCCCCCCCCCCCCCCCCCCCCCTCCCCCCTAGGCCAGAACAGTTGTCTCAAGTAGGGACTGTACGTACTTGAGTTATGTGTACCTGTCTATGTCTTTGAATAACATTGACCACACCTACTACTACCATCGTGTTCCTGGATAATGTAAACAAATGTTTTGCTGGTGTTTTTGTGGCCCTTTTTCGGGGCCGCAATTAGAAGATATTGATCATTTGTTTTCTGTTATTGGCTATTGACGAAGTGTATTGGTTGACACCCACTTCAGGCAAGTGTTTTTTCAGGCAAATGGGCACTTTAAAATCAACAACACTTAATTAAAACCACATGATTAAGAGCCTCATCAAATACCGGTTCTACATTCATCTTGTGCCAAGTTGTTGTCGTTCTGTACACAAAGTCGTCTTTCAAGAGGGCACACTGTATCACAATGTATTACAGTTTGCCGTACAATTATTGTTAAATGGTTTGTTTGGCGTAGCCCTGAGCCAAATCCACAGATGGAAGATGACCATGTAAAGATCTACATGCTCATGTCAGTTGCACTTTTAAAGTGCCTGAGGTCAGGGAATGTAAAGGGGATTTTTATAGATAGGCCTATAGACTTTTTTTAGGTTAATTTTGAAACGGTAGCACCTTATTCTGACTGTGGCAGGCCTCTACATGTCTTACTGGTGATGAACATCTCTAGGTAGTCAGAGGTAGTACAATCAAAGTTGTTTAACTAGTTACCAACCAAAAGCGACACATTGCAAGAAGGTCTGACTCCTAGATTTTACTAATATAAATTTCTTCCCCGTCGGTGACGGCACTGGCTTCTTGTAAGTACAAATCCCTGCGATTGGTGTAGCAGAAAGCCTAAGTGTAAACTCGGAAGGGAATCATAGCTTCATCTCCATAATCGGGGACGATCATATCCGTCATGGTTATTGCCGTTCATCATCAAGCAGGCTGTGTTTGCATTTCTCCCTCATTGGTTTAATGAGGACTCAGGTGAGGCTGTATCACCTACGCAACCGCAGGGCTAAGTATACATCTACTGTAGTGGAGGCGGCGCGTATGCAGATGATACCCGGCTGCCCGTGACCCACCTCCATCCCGCCCACTTCCTCTTCCCATGCTTGGCCCCGGGGGCGGGCATCCATTAGGGAAATGTATCCAACATCCGCGCGGCGCTAGCTGCCATACTCTTCAGTGTACACATGACACATGCACTTTGCAGTGTTTTTTTTCCCCCCTGTTTGTGCTTGTGTTTCTTTTGTCGGTTCGCGGCTTCCTAGTTGTTCCTTCCTCCTATATGGAGTCTTTCTTCCTTTTAGAGATGTCTCCATTGTGGTGTGCGGAGGGTACGGTACGGGTCTGCGCCGTCATGCGTTCAGGATGCAGCACTTATTTTTACGGACACTATGCCAGTGCGGTTATTATATCAGAATGACGTAGTAGACCTACAAATAGTCTCTGTGAACCACTTAGAATAGAGCGGAGAAATTAGATGAATGGGAATACAAGAATCTAACCACAAGGAAACAGGAAGTTTCTTACCTTGGCTACCTCAGATGTTGGCAGGACATGAGTACAAAATAAGTGATTTGTTCAGTGAGGACAGGTTTCCGTTGGACAGTAGATTCCTGGCCACCATGACGGGCAGATTGTTGCAACGTTAGCATTAGGTCTGTGTACTCACTGTTTAGCCTTACTGGGGAATTTGATCTCTGCCTTTAGCCATGTGCTGGTATTCCCTCACTGTGAAGCATTGCAATCTGACTGTAAGAGTGGATGGAGTGGGTTTTCTGGGCTGAGGGATTGGACCATACCCTTTCCAGAATCCCTTTTATCCACTTGGTTTGAGTTGCATTGAGCTATTGACACAGAGGGGCTATCAGTGAGAAGCTGGCTCTCAGTAGCTTCAGCTCTAATGAGTTTCTTAGAAAGGAATGGGGCTGTCAATTTTGTCAGGTAATTTATTATGACTGCATTTGACTGTAATTGTGACTGACATATAGTATGGTTCATACTGTAGTATGGTTCATTAAAGCTTTAGTTTAGCAAGTGATGGCGCAATTCACACAAACACTAGGTATATAAATTCAAGTCATTTCCCTACACAGGCTTTGAAGTCTTTATTGGTCATTTTTCCATGTTCCTTAAATAAATAAAGCAGAACGGAACAATGTTTTCATCTTCCTTAAAAATACAACCTCTTCCAGCTACATCTCATGACGTGACTACACCCCTGTTGATTGAATGCTGGATTATTCACAGTTCATTGCATTTACAAAAGAACAAAAAAAACTAAAAATGAGAATTCCCAAACAGGCAAGTGTCAGCAACATCTTTGTCTTTACACGTTGCCAAGGTAACATGTGCTCTTGTGAAGTGCTGTCCCAATCCGATATATACCTATCTGAGCCCATGTGGCCTCACACACTCGCTCACTTAGCACCTGAGATCAATTTAGTCGATTGCCGCTTTTCCACCGCACATGTAGCTCGACTCGACACGACACGACTCGACACGACTCGACACGGTAGCAGCGCGGGTGCTTTTCCACCGCAAATAGTACCTCCGGGACGTGGGCGGGGTCGTCTGCGCGAAAGGGCCGTGACGTATTTTTGTACGCGACGCAAACAACACCTACGTAACCCACACATGGACAGAACCCACATAACAACAATGGAGAACATCGATGCGATGGTATTCGTGTTCGTATTATTAGCTGGCATGTTGAAGAAGTGGAATATGTTGGCTGCGGCGCTACTATGGCTGTTCTATCGTTACCAGCATGGTTGCCATGTCGCTCTCGTGACTTCGTCACACTCTCTGGCCAATCAGTGGCCGGCCGTCTGCCGACGTCACCATTTAGTATCGGCTCAGCCGCTTGGAACCTAGAGCGAGGCGGTACTAGAAAAAGCAGCCACTTCAGGTACCAGATACCATGTTTTCGCGGTGGAAACGCAAAAACTGCGAGCTGAGTCGAGTCGTGTCAAGCTGGTACCATGCAGTGGAAAAGCGGCTTATGAGTCCTTAGTCCTTATTCCTCAGGGCTCACTTTGGGATTGGGCCATCCAGTACCACCAATAGATGTACAACAATAACCATATGTCCCCTTGCCAGCCGGTGTATTACTGTGGTGTTTTGGCGAGTGAGTTGGTTGATCCATATGTCGGGAGATATGTTGTCTAGGCCAGGCAGAGGGATCAGCAAACAAATACAGCAGTGGGTAATGACGGGGCTCTCAACAGGATTTAAGATTTAGGAGCGATTATTTGAGTGTCATTTGTTATAAGTTGTCTGGCCATCTGTACCTACCTGGATACGGTTAGAATTTCCTAGAAGGGTTGAAAAGGCAGCAGCCGGACACAATAGTCGCACAAAGGACATGTTCTGTACTTAATGAATGATGGACACTCACTGGGTGAGGCATTTATTCTAGATGTTTAAACAGTTACCTATGTGACTCAAAGGCTGGGTTTTGTGGCCACCACAGTCAAAGCATCCAAAGACTACTGTCCAAGTAGGCAGAGAGCAGATTGTCTTTACCAAACACCAAATATAAATTGCACATCTTTGTGCAATGGTTTCAGGTTTAGGTAGAAATCCCCTTAACGTGCAGTTTAGGGGCTTCACACCCAACGCACACCATCTCTTTAGCACACACAAAACAGGAATTCTTCCTTGCTTTTTATTTCCCGCCCGCTCCCAGCACTTCTTTCTCCACCCCCTTCACCCTCCTGCTGTTTGTATGGTTTCTAAACATCTCATTTTCTTTCCTTGTCTTCCCTTTCAAAGCCCCCTTGAAAAAGAAAATGCCGTTTTTTTTTTTTCTTCCCTCTGCATTTTAATGGGTCATTGTGCTTGAATAATGCACCACACAGAGCCCCTTCTCTGCTGCAGGGTTTGGCCGGTCAACCTGCTGCATGTGAAGTCTCTTATCAAGCCACATGGCAAAACTCTACCCTATCTGCACTCTGCAGTGCAATAGAGAGAGTGACACCCTGGCCTCTTCCCAGTACACAAAAAACACCCAATTATTTGATCTGTTGGCCTGCGCTTGACTTGCAATCTACTCAACCAGGGACTATCTTAAAAAGAAAAAAAAAACACGCAATCCCATTTCGGTTAATAGTACTTCAAAAAGCACCAGTGTCATCACAAAAATAGTTTCAAGCATCCATACATTCTCGTGATCACTTTCCGAATTTGAAGTGCCAAAGTCGAGGCCAAGAACATGATGACTTGCAAAGATGTGCGTTTGCCCAACAAGCTTTGCTGACCTGGTTGAAATCCACCTCGACGTCAAAATGGTTTGTTGTATCTTTTCTAGCTAGTCTTCATATAAACTTTGAAAGGCAGATATTTATCCAATGCTGCCAGGTAGGTGGTCACACACTCAAAATGTGTTCTGCATGTTATTATCATTTTAATTAGAACAACACATTAACATTAGCGTACTCAAATTGGCGTTTGAATATTTAATCATTTACATTCTCAAGCTCGCTAAAATCCCCTCGTCCTTCATGTCACCTTTCGGATACCAACAACACAACGGAAAAAGGTGGCGTTGATTTTCCTGCTTGCCGATGCAGCCGGAAGATGACTCCTCAGTCGGTGCATAAGTAGTACCGGTCTGCCCTGTTAGACCAGGAGTCTAACCGGAACAGGACCCTCTAGTAGGAGAGGGGCTGGTTAGAACTGGAGTCTAACCGGAACTGGACTCTCTATTGCCCCTTTCACACCGCCGCAAAATCGGAGCCGGTTCCGGGCCAGTTCGGAGCTAGGGCCAGTGTTTTGGTTTCACACCGCCAAAGAACCGGCTCCGGCCCCTAAAAAACGGTTCAAATCCAGCCGTACCTTCATAAACAGGAAGACCAACGAAGACCGGCATTTTTAAAACACAGAAGTTAACAATGGACGTGAATCCGTGTATGGTTCGTTCTTTGAATATTCCGATTTAAAACAGTCCTTTTTTGTTTTAAATCTGAATATTCAAAGAACGAACCATACACGGATTGAATCGAAGACTAAATTGTTGTTGTTGTGTTTGAAACTGGCGCGAGGGTTCTTCTTCTTATTGTACAGTTCCGGCAGGGAGGTAGGGTTGCTGGAAAAGCGGAGACGTTTGCAGTGACATCATGACGTTGCTCACGCCGGCTCCATGGCTGGCTCTGGCCGGTGTGAAACCAACTGGTTCTTAACTGGGATAAGGCTGGAACCTGTTTGCAACTGGCCCTAGCACCAACCCGGAACTGGCTCTTGTTTCATTTTGGTGTGAAAGCCACACATGAGAGGGGCCCGGTCCTGGTAGAACTGGAGTCTAACCGGAACAGGACCCTCTAGTATGAGAGGGGCCAGGTCCTGTTAGAACTGGATCTAACCGGAACAGGACCCTCTAGTATGAGAGGGGACGGTTAGACCTGGAGTCTAACCTGACCGGGACGCTCTCTAGTATGAGATAGGGCTGAACGATTTGGGGAAATAATCGAATTGCGATTACGTATTTCGACCAATATTGCGATTACGATTTTATGTGCGGTTTTTATAATTTATTAAGTTCCATATGTTGTTTATTATTCACTAAAAAAGAAATAAATCATTCTTTAGTATGACCAACACAACATTGGATGCAGTCAACATAAAAGCAATTTCGATTTCGATTTGTTTAATCGTTCAGCCTTAGTATGAGAGGGTCTTGTTAGACCACGACTCTAACCGGACCAGGATCCTCTCTAGTATGAGAGGCAACATTCAAGACTCCCGCCTTTAGGGCACATGCAGAGGGTAATCATTCAAGGTCATTTATGGTTGACCTTTGACCTGGACTGAGGCTGGACCGTCCTTCATCCTAACCGGATTAGACGAAACCAGCGCCTTCGCTTCACCTCCACTGTTTCATGCGATCGATCCCATGGGTATATCTGATGTCATTTTGTGACTGCTGTTTGGAACTGTGTTTCCTTCAGGGTTGTCCCCAGAGGCTTGGGGAGGAATAGCTACAGAATTCGACTTCAAAGGATCTAGTACTCGCGTGCGAGTAGGGTTTTTCCTGCTAGGCACCTCGATGGATGTCGTTTATATTGCATTGTTGTTCCACTACCAATGCATTTGTTCTTGTCATTATTAATTCAATAACACAGGGCATAAGCACTGCAAGCCCAGAGCGCTAATAAACGAGGAGATCTCGGCTAACTTGCATCTATTATAGCAAAACGACAACCTGTGTTATTTCATATTCCAACACATTCCCTTATTCGGGCATGATTAATCCAACCTTGAAACCAAAAGTTGTTAATACCATTGATTCAATACACATAGAAACGCTTGGTGATGCGCAGTCGTTGGGCAAGTAGAACAGGGAGTGCACGTGATGCTAATGGCCACGCAGTGCTTTCATCGGAGCCCCGCGGTTGGTCACTCTCGTAACAGCTGCTCCCGCCCCTTTTTTGTGTCTCTCTCATTGTCCGCCCACCCTCATTGCCAGCGTAAACAGGCGGTGTCACCAACAAATACTACCATCGGAAACCACCCAGGAATTAAAGAGGCTCAGGTTTCAATTTTATCCGGCTCAGCAATCCCAACAAAGATACTGGGTGTGTACTGGGTTCCCCCTGTACGCAACATAGTACAGACTCACACGCAATGGACCCTGGGAAACCGCTTTGGAATTGAATCTGAAGCGTATTTGAATGATGCGGTGCGTTGCATGTGCTATGAGTCATCAACTATCTTTTCAATATTGCCGATTACCATAGTAATATGGCATCGCCCCCTTCATCTTTCTGGAAATTACGCTTATGGGAAATAATCTTTCAGTGAAATAAACTGGGGGTGTAGTAAATCACTTTGTCATAATGGAGTATTTTGTAAATATTGCTGACGGATGAGAGGTTACATTATTTGATTCCGTTTCATCCAATGTGTGTTCACTGAAAGTCAGGATTTCCAGCGGCTTAGTTAGTATTAAATATATTAATCTAGAAAAAGCAAGATGTGTTGGCTTTGACAGTGTTTACCAGCACACACGCACGAAGGCTTTTGATTGGTTCCGCAAGTGCAGTTTTTTTCTTTTTAAAACGTAATTGTTTTCACTCAATTTAGCAACGACAATCTGGCAACCTGTCCTCAACCTCGTTGAGCGAAGCGTTTAGAGACTGACGTGTGATCCTTTTATCAAAATAACCGTCTTATGTACTCTGATCTTTCCCGCCAATTTCTCTTCTTCTCAGACTCGTTTATTCCTGGTTTGTTCAGAGGAGCTCGTCCATTAGTAGATGATTGTAAAAACGATGACCTCTTGAACACCCGCTTTGAGAATGGACGCCGAGAAGCACTTTGTTTCGCCTTTTGAGATCCATTCAGTGCGCACAATGGCATGATTTACGGCCCTGCCAGGGGAGGAGCAGAGTTAACGAAGAGTTTAAGAGAAACTCTGGTCTAATTCAATAATATGGGTGTATTTATAGAGTAGGGGGACAGACGAATTAAGGCAAAGATCCTCATCCTCTCTACTGCGCGCACACACACACACAAACACGCACGGGTTTCGTGTCGTCCTCTGGTGTAGAGGAAGCGCCAGACGCTGTCCTAAGCCAAACAATAGAACAGGTCCCTGCAACAAGGATCCCATACAGGCCCCGAAATAGGCCCTCTGGCTTCCTGCCCGCCGGTCCCGACAACACAATCGTCGCTCGCTCGCTCCTTTTATTTTCGCGAATAGTTGGCGCTATTATCTACAACAACCCCGGCACTGAGTACCAGTTTGACCAGATTACTGCGGGACACAACAGATGCATTGTTGGCCCAATCATCCAGCCGCTTTGACACATTAGGGCAGAGCACTTTGCAAACGCACACACTACTGGGACAGGGGGAACACACAACACAGCACAGGAGACAGTTTTTTTTAGCTGAGTTTCTAGTCGGAATCGTGTGTGTGTGTGTGTGTGTGTGTGTGTGTGTGTGTGTGTGTGTGTGTGTGTGTGTGTGTGTGTGTGTGTGTGTGTGTGTGTGTGTGTGTGTGTGTGTGTGTGTGTGTGTGTGTGTGTGTGTGTGTGTGTGTGTGTGTGTGTTGGAAAATGCAGTGTTTGGATAATGATTAGATAAGGGTAAAAGGGCAGTTACAGTATAGAGGGGATTTTAAAGAGAGTCGAGTGGGAGAGAGAAGGATGTTGGAGAGGGCGAAGCCAACAATACATTCCCAGGTGGCGGGGTTGATGTCACTTCCTGCCGCATCGATCGTCCGCGCGGGGGCTCAGACGGGGCCGCGGCGCTCCTCTGGTCCCAGTGGGGCCCCCTGGCCGCGGAGAGAGCCGGAAGCAGCCGAGCCAAGTGACGTCCACCAGACGCTCGGAGATGAATGGGGGACAGAGACTTTATACCGCCGTCTGGAGCCCCAGTCCACACCGCGTCCTGCTCTCATAGATTCATTAATGCGTTCTCATCCATTGCTTCTTGTTCGCAGAGGGGAAAGACAGATGCTATGCGGGGGCCCGAGGGCCTTGTCTTGTTCCCCAATAAATGATGAATTGACTAATTAATCTCAACGCCGCAACCGCCACCCACTAGCCTAATTAGGGTTGTCGCTTTTTCCTTTTTTTCTTTTTGGGGCGAGGCGAGAGATTCATGGAGTCTTAAATGTTTCCATCGTTGAGGCTAGAGAAGCTCCTGATGGAGTACGCGTCTGATCTGGTGTTTAATACCAGAAAGGCTTGACCTGCATTTCAAGGAGTCATTTTTCTGCTAGCGATAGCTAAATATGTCGCCCAACTAGTGTTCGTTGTTTCAGTCGAATAATACGGTTCCAGCATGTTCTCCCGATGATGTTATGAATATTACATGATGACATATTTAGATGGGGGTCGTTTCGATGCCAAACAAGTGTGCATAATATCCGTAGGAGAGGGGGTCGTCACTTTATCTCGGACCACGGGGCCCCTCCCATAGTCCCTCAAGGACCTTAAAAAACCCACTCTCACTCACTCACTCACTCACAGCGTAGGCTCCTCAGATAGGCCTTCTTCACCAGATCAGTGTAATGAGAATCCCACCCATCTGGCCCTTTTACATAGGCAGGGGGTCGCACTCTCGCTCTTTCTCTCGCCCTCTCTCTCTCTCGCCCTCTATCTCTCGCTCTCTATCTCTCTTACTCTCTCTCTCTTGCCCTCTCTCTCACTCTTGATCTCTCGTCCTCTCGCTCGTCCTCTCGGTAACCCCCCCCCCTCTCTCGCTCTCTCTCTCTCTCTCTCTCTCTCTCTCTCTCTCTCTCTCTCTCTCTCTCTCTCTCTCTCTCTCTCTCTCTCTCTCCCTCGCCCCTTCTTTGTGTGTGTGTGTGTATCTCTCTCTCTCTCACACCCTGTCTCTGGTGGAGACCCTGTCCATGTATCAGGTCACCATCTGTCAGAAGGCAGCTCTGTCCAGAACAGACACACATTACACACACCTCTCTGAGGTGCTGATGAACCGTACCGTGTTCAGGCCGTGAACCTCGGCAAGGGGCCGGTCGTTAATTAAATAACCTCATATTGTGTCCCAGTGAATGTGGGCCATGCTTGTATAGGGGTTAAAAAAGTCTTGATTAATGACGATGAAATAACTATGCTAATTGCTAAAGGCTACACTATCTCCCAACGTGGTGGCAGGAGTATTTCAGACAGGTTAATCTGAAACCTAGAGTGATGAGTGTCCTAAATCTGGACTCGACTGATCCGAAATGATGCGGTTGCTCATAGGATTTTAAATTGATTTAAGCTGACCTTTTGCTGATTGAGCTTTTATTATTTATTGATTTAGCTCTGGTTAAGAAATTACCTGAACAGTACACACACACGCGCACGCACGCACACAGAGAGAGAGGACGATGAACCACAGTTTATTGAATCGTCCACTCCCCCACCCCCTGCCATTCCGCTGTTTCTACAATGTGTACGTTTGTGCGCGCAAGCGCATGTGTGTATTTATTTATGTTTGTCCCCGGTATCAGATTGCGACACACAGTACTCCGATAGCTGGCTACACATGTCTGGCAGGAGGGAAGGAGAAATCCTGTCATATTAAGCAGGGATTAATGCCGTGCTTAGCTGTAGTTACCAGCAGGGATTCAGCTCCCCCTCTTCCATAGGAGAGCCCTGACCTGGGGGGCTTTCATTTTGGCAGCCAGAGATGTAGCCTGGCTCTGTTGCTCCTGCTGCAGACACACACACACACACACACACACACACACACACACACACACACACACACACACACACACACACACACACACACACACACACACACACACACACACCTATCTGGCAGGGGAAATATAGCTGTTATTATGCAGACATAGACATTACTCACACACGTATTTATGTTCCCTCACATCCATTTATACACACACAGATGAGACGAAAACACACACAGGGGAGTTGGCAAGGGAGCTTTGTGTGTTTCTGTGTCAGACACATCTCACTACAGTGTGCAGGGTTCCCCACCAAAAAGGTTTGGCTGGGGGGGGGAAGGCTCTGTGAAAGAGGCAAGCATTAGTGAAGTGCTGTACCCTAACATTTGAATAATCATATTTTTTCAAGTCTAGGAAATTTCTGTCTTACAAACAATCGTGGGTTTCAAGAATTATAATTGATATAATAACCTTGTAATAACCAAATCAAACTGGTTATAGAGGCCGCTGTAGCCGAGATTTAAGAGCTGGGAAGAGGGCGAGGGCGAGAGAGGCACTTTGAGGACAGCCAGAAGGACTGGGGACACAGGGAGAGGGGAGCGTGACCAACTGCCGGAAAACGCTGCGTCGTCATCAGCATCACGTCCGGTCGGCGTTCTACTGGCCCGACAACGTCGCGTCACCAAACGTTTCTTTGTGCATTGAAAACAATCAATGTACAAGGAATGATGGCGAGAAAGAGAGGGGGAGAGAATCTGGCTCTCAGCCAACGAGACGATATAGTCAGCATCAGACCGCAGGGTGCTCTGGAGAGAACTGGGGGGAGAGGGGGAGACGAGAGGCTTTTAACTGGGGGAGGAAAACACATGTCAACATTGACTTTGAATTAGTGCTTTTCTACATGTGCAGGTTCTCTGCTCAATGTGGGTAGCTGCTGTCTCTACTGTCATGACCCAACTGATCAAGAACGCGGTGGTAGCCAGAGTCTGCAGAGTAATGGGAACAGACCATTAACGAAACAAAGATGATGGTGCAGAGTTTGTATTTGTAAGGGACGGGTCATATGTGCACAGTAGCTCATGGATGCAGAGTATTGCCAAAGTTTTGTGACTTATTTTGATCCAGAAAAGTTGCAAAAACGTTATTGGGAAATGTTTCCAATCTTTGGAGGCTTCCACTTGGTAATGATGTCAGCCGTACGAATCGCGTTACTCATGGGTATTTCACCGTCTTTATCTTGTACACAGTTAAACCCCTTGTACACAGTTAAATGGCATAACGGTATTATTGTTGCAGCACAAATATTGCAGTATCATTATTTTGCCCCACATGGAAATAGGGCTGGCCAAATAATTTTGTTTTATCGTTTGTCTACTGGAAAACTCATGAAGGAAACATGAGGATGCTGGAATATTATACTGTAATACTCTTTTTGTATCAAATGTCGACAAGAGGGCAGGAAATGAGGTTGTTAAGAGAGATGAAGACGACACTGGTGGACTCTGATACGGTTCTGAAAATGACCCGGTAAACCAGCCTCTCTGACCCCTCCCTCCGTGCTTTTCTCTGCCAATGAGTTGTGTTACATTTTACGCACCTGTGATTGGCGGGCGAGGTGGATTCTCTTAACCAATCAGGGAAGTAAGGCAGAAATAAGCCAACCCAAATCAGCGCGTTAACTGGATAAAGATATTCTCCCAGTGCATTTCACTCACTAAAGTATGGCTAGGTCATTTTTATCACCTCAAACTCAAACAACAGCTGTTAAATCACCCCCTGCTGCATCTTTCTTTAACATGTTTTCTAAAACATCATGAGGTATATTATTATATATCCATTGTGTATGAGAGCCTCATGAGGAGATGAGGACATCATACAAAACAACAACAACTAGTACAACAACAGCTACCCCGCCCTTAGTTGTGTTGTTGTACTGCTCTTTGGATCTGAGGGGTCTAAGCCCGGCCTAGTGTTGGACCCAGCTCTCCGGCGGTCCATGTGTAGTGTACACCCGGGGCCCTGATCAACACACTGGACTTCTCACGCAACCGCCACCCAACAAGGGCCCCGCTGTCGTCTGGAGCCCTGTGTTGTGGTTCGGGACTGGCCCGTCCGGCGGGGTCGCAGAGCAGAGGTCTGCGGTCGTCCAGATGGGAGGGGAGGGAGAGAGAGAGGGGGGGGAGGAGGGGGAGTAAATGACAAAGGGACCAAGGAATGGATCCATGAGAAGGTCGAGAGGAAGGGCAGAAGAGGAGGATGATGGAGCTGTAGGAGAGATCAAGGGCATGGGGGGGTCGGGGGAAGGGGGGGGGGGGGGGGGGACGGTCATCTGCACACTCCTGTCTGTAATCCTCCCCCCCCCTAGCCCTGTCTAAGACAATGGAGGATAAAACTTGAATTCTTGTGAAACGGAGCATTGCGTGGGAAGACCCCACATTCTTCAGAACACAAGAAGACTTCAGCGACTCCGCATATTTAGCCCTGGTTAAATGACTCATGGGTAGCAACAGTTGTAAACAAATGCGACGAGTTGTGGAAGGGGGGCCCGGGTGGGCGTCGGTAATTGGCCATTATCGCTAATTGCTAAATCAGAGTGATAGCTAGCGTGATTGTAATTAGAACGTCGTCATGCCGCCGTCCGTGTTTGATTTTAAGTATCAGCGCACGGTTGAGAAAAATAAAAGTGTCAACTGCTGTAGTGAAGGCTCTGGGCTGGCACCAAAAGCAGGCTTTGCAACGGTCTAAATCTGTGTTCCATACCTGGCAGGTGACCTCACCTTGCCCCAGCCAATCACACACGATCAACTGCCTTCCACTAAGCGGTGCTAGCACAATAACCACCAGGCTGAGCCTAGCTTTTCGCCAACACATCGTGTGAATTTGATTCAGTATGTGACCAATATATTGAATTTAATTACACATCAATGTAATATGTAAAAATCTTCAAAGTTCTGTTTTTAAAGGAATAATTTGATTAAATAATGACATTATATAATAATAATAAAAGCAGTAAATCATGATAATGGCGGCCGTGCCATTCCACCATCCACTATTTATGGTTCAATGAGTATAACAACCGCCTTTTTGAAGAACAACTCGGGTAGACGTTTCTCTATTTTTGACTTTCCTTCTAGTCTCAATTGAATCCCACTTGTTGGCCTTGCCCTGGAAGAGCTCAGTGACGGCCATGGTCCCACAGGGCACAGAACCACAATTCTTCTCCGCATTACGGCTGCGCTATTTCTGGCCCTCCTCAGCCCCGCGGCTTCTGAAACGTTCCTGTCCCTTCTCTCTATTTATCCGTCCCTCTGTCCGTTCCTCTGTCCATTTGGTCACCACCCCCTTTCCCTCTCTCTATGTCCTATTTAAAACCGTCCAACATTTTAGGAATCTATCATATTTCCCTCTCCCGTCCGTACGAGTGTCCGTTTTCTTGCTGTTGTTGTGACAGTTTCCCCATCGCAGGTCCACGCCGACCGCTGCCATGTCGTGATGGTCACTATTTCCATGATTTACTCGTGTGGTGTTGTTCTCTCGTCTTCTGCTGGTGGAGCCACGGTTTCCCCCTCGTGTCCCCGTCTCGGCGGTGGGGAACTAGAGCAGAAGTTATTAACGCATTGTTAATTGGGATATGAAATATGTGGCCCGACGCGGCTCGCTGAGCAGCGACCAGCGGTCGGCAGGGTCGCTGTAGCGTGTGAAACGTAGGGTTTGGTGACTTCCGTATCTATGTTGCAAATACCTTTTTTTTTCTAGATTTGAATGATTTCAGTTCTTTGATTGAAGGGAGTGTAGAGTCATTTGTGGCACTGTTGTTTCTATACTTTCGATTATCATTATCCTTTTTAGTATTTTGCCTTGCCCAGCTATAAAGCTTTCGTTTCCTCCTAGATTCAGCTACTGTGTGTACATCTATTCTGCTGAGGTCACCTTGGTGTGAATGTATGTGTGTGTGTGTGTGTGCGTGTGTCAGTGAGTTTGTGTATGTGAGTGTACGTGTAACTCTGTGGTTGTGTGTGTACGTGTCGGTAGTACGTATGTCGTCCTTATACGTGATACAAGACACATCTGTGTGTGCTTGTGTGTACATCCGTGTGTATGACTGTTTGTGTCTACCTCTGTGTGTACGTTTGTGTTTTGTCCTTGTCCTTGACACATTGATCTTTGCTGTAAAATAAACCACTGTCAGGCTGAAGGAGACAGTGTGGTTGGAGCAAATGTTTCAAGCCCCGTTTTGAAGCGTGCGCTCATGCAGGTTAGACCAAAGGAGTTATTGCTCTGTTAGCAACGAGTTAGGCAGCAATTTAAGCCGCATACAATTACAGGGAAGAAAATCTTGCTATTATGCTTGATAGTCAACATTTTTATCCAGAACTGAGTCATCTAACTTAAGACTTATCTTTTTAAAAAAGCCTTTTGCTAATTTCCCTTTTACTGTTTATGCATTATATGTTTAAACAACCCGTTTTCTTAACCCTCTCTCTTAAACTCTGTAGCACTTTGAGATTTCTGAATGTAAAGTGCTCTACAAATTGAATATATTATTATTTTATTATTCTTATCTGTTAAGAGGAACGGGACATTTGTTTCTTCCCATTGGTCGTTGCCACGGTTATTGCCATCACAACACTAAGTCAGTCGGTCATAATATCCAACCAATTTTAATTAATAATATTCCCCCGCCCCCGAAATAATGTGTCTTGAGACTCCCCACACTACAACGTCAGAGCCGGCTCCAGCTCTGCTTATGGGTCTGTTGCGTTCATGTACCAGTGCAGGGGTAGCAGGCTAAACTAGTGGAGGCTAGTCTGCTCCCCAGGCTCTGGTACATACAAGGAACAGACCCATCATTAGTGTTATGAGTGACTCCTGGGATGGGCCCTACGATGAGGCCTCAGTGAACAGGGCCTGTTGGACATGGAGGGTTCACAGGTGAACACTGCAGCACCACGTATAATGATAACCGTGTACTTAAGGTCATCGGTCGCTTGCGGGCACTGCACAACATGGTATGAAGCGAGTGCTGGTGTGTGTGTGTGTGTGTGTGTGTGTGTGTGTGTGTCTGCAAAACGCCTCCTTCTTTCACACCCTCGCATTCAACCAACACACACACACACACACCCTTACTTGCACATAGACTCACTCATATTCATGTGCACACACACTCTCACTTCATGCACACTCACTTTCAAGTGCATACACCGTTACATGCACGTACCCTAGTGTGCACAGACACAGACATCGACGTGTCTTGTGTCTTGCATAAGGACCACACACCCACACACAAACACCCACACGCACACGCACACACACACACACACACACACACACACACACACACACACACACACACACACACACACACACACACACACACACACACACACACACACACACTGAGGGGGGACACGTTTCATCTCTCTTGTGATCACCTAAACAGTATTTGTTTCACATATTTGTCATGCCCTGATCTTTTATATTGCTTCAGTTTTCTCCCTCTAAACACCCGATAATTATTTGAGCGGTTCAGTGAAATGTGCTTTGCTGGCAGGACACTGTTGTGTTTGGTCGACAAATGATTATATTACCCACACCCCCTCTGGGTTTCTGTAACGTTTTCTCTCACCCACTCACCGTTGTACTCTGCTTAACAAATGCTCTCTCCCGCACGCACAAACAATTTTAAATGGAGAAGGTAGTGTCTGTGTGTGTGTGTGTGTGTGTGTGACAACACAGTTGCTCGAATGCTTCTCTGCAAGAGTGAAACATGTTTTGTGTGTTTGTTTAAACATGTCATTCAGCAGGAGGATCCCAGTCTGTAGCATACTCTGTCCTTGTCTCCCACCTGTTTTAGAAGTCTCTCTCTCGCTGTCAGGCTCTCTTGCTCCCCTTCTCTCTCGCTCTCTCTAAAGCAGGCCCCATCCTGCCCTCCAGTAATACATCCAATCTTCTCCGTTATGGCGGAATCACACATGAGTCTCTGTGTGTGTGTACACACTGGGCGACACAATTGGCCGATGAGACAGTTGGTTGCGATGGTTACAGCTGCTGTTTTCATTCCAGTGGTACACCTTTAATTGCGGAACCGTACTTCATGGGAGGGGAAGTCAGTGACGGTTACCTGGAAGTTGGGTGTAAACCCCTTCAACGGTAACCCGCCCTCCACCGTGACCAGCAGGAGGTGATGTCAGCAGGTCACCTGACCTCATCCATTCAAACGTCCTGCCGACATCCACTCTGGATTCCCATACAATACCGCTCTGCATCCCTGTAGTGGTGTCTATATGTCAATGGATGGTTTTTCTCGCAAACCCACTAAACATACGTTGATCATTCGGCGACGGTAAAAGGAGTGGGATTGATAATCGTCTGTTCAATCCGATAGTGATTTTAGTTTTTGCGGGAAATTGCCACTGACTCATTTCTAACTTGTGTGATTACAATTGTTGCCCAACCATACTGGTTAGTCAGCTGACATGAGGGATCGAACCCGGTACCTATGTTACCCAACTCCAAGTCCTGCTTTAAAACACACTTAAGAGCTCTGTCACTAATTGGGCGTACCGGGACATTTCTCATCGTGACCTCACCAAAATGGCGTCATCAGTAGTGACAATGTATTTCTTCTTCTTCCGCCGCAAAAATCAAACGAACTGGCAGCAGGCCTTCATTCCTAACCCAGTCACATCCCAGTCATGATGTCCCTTTGGGGAGTTCACCCGCCTGATTCACTCATTCATCACAATCTGTTCCCGTCCTATCTGTGTCACTGGGAGGAAGTGGATGCTCGCTTAGGGCCTGCGCTCTAAGCCTTCGTACATTCGCTGAGCAAGCGATACGTCGCCTGTTTCAATCTTGCATGGCACGCAAGAGTGTGTGTGTGTGTGTGTGTGTGTGTGTGTGTGTGTGTGTGTGTGTGTGTGTGTGTGTGTGTGTGTGTGTGTGTGTGTGTGTGTGTGTGTGTGTGTGTGTGTGTGTGTGTGTGTGATGACCACACATGGAGAACCTCGATTGTCTTTTTGTCAAGCAAGAGAGCCTAAATGTGTTTGTAGGTGTGGGTGTGGTTATGTGGAAGGGAGAGGTAATACAAAGACAGCTGATTTCAGTGTGAAAATGTTTTGCTCACTGATGCTAATGTTACAAATGTGACTGAACAATGTATTTTCACTTACAATACTGAACACTTATTCAATAATTGTGAAAAACGATCAATAACATAGACAGCAGATTAAATAAAACACTGCTGCCTGATCCATATCAAGGGGAGCCAACAAGGACAAAATACAACAGCGCCCTCTGTTGGAAGTATCAGCGCATTACAATTTCAAAGACGTCCCACGTTTCTACTCAGCAAAACCCGGTTTTCTGTTTACTAGGCGCTGCCGTCGGGTCCTAATGAAATAAGTGAAGTTATTGGAACTACTTTCAGTGGCTTTTAAATCCTTTTTCTCAGCGATAAGATAATAATAAATGTATTCTTTAAGAACAGTTTTCCTCCCTGAATTTCAAATACAGTTTGAATGTTTAACTAATTACTACTACTGATTAAAATGCTGACCACATAACAAAAAAGTGTGTTTTTGTGTTTCTGCAAAGTAACAATCAATTTAATCAACCGTAGAAGGTGTTCATCAACAACCAATTTGAAAGGATGGCTAAACTCAGCCCATGGTTTTGTCATCACTCAATAGACATGTGTTATATCAAGTAAACAATTAAATCCATTGACTGTTTTCACAGATGTGTCTTTATAGGATAAACACAGCTGTTGCTCGTAACACTTATTCACTAATGGGTCCGATTTTTCACATTAAACTAACTGATGGCGATATGAAATTTCAAACAAATAAAACTCAAATAATAGTTGTTGAATGCATGTTTTCCGGTCTCTTTCATCATGTTGCTGACAGTTAGCGTGCCTCCGGGTGTACCCTGGGAGGCCGACCACTAGGCGGCAGCAATGAGTCTTAGCTTTTACACAACAAACCATTTCCTGTGGAGCCTTATCTTTGTGTGTCACAGACACCCTCCAGGTTCCGAGATTACTTTTTTATATCGCTACTGGCCACTCGGAAAGTGACCATCTTAGTTGTTTATTTTACCATAGTGTAAAAGAGATATCCGGCCACATCAATGTTACAACAACCAAAAACCAAAATGCCACACAACATATATATATATACCCATGACCGCTTCCATTCGGCTGAATAAGTTAGATTGCATAGAATTGCTCTTTTAGTCCCAACCAGTGCAGTGGTCACTTTTCTTTCATACTCAGCCACTACCAGCTTATCGGTTTGTTTCAGGTCTATTTCAGTTGCTCAAGGACACTCCTGTGGATTTGAACCAACCACTGTCTGGTTGCCTGGCAACCAGCTTGGGCTGTGATCATGACTGGCAGGGTGACTTCCTCGAGAGGACACAGAGTGGTCGTCACGCTTCTTGCAGGCTAGCTAGGGCAAGGGGGAGGGCGGTGAGGGTGGGGGGTGCTTGTGGTTGGTTGTCGGGGGAACCGATGCATGCCATATTCAAAACATACAGTATGCAAACATTTCCTTATTTCAATTTTGTAGTTTAACCGTACAACCATTGTGATATTCATGATTAATCACCACAATTTTTTTTCATTGATCCAACATTTTTCTTTTTTCATATCTACGTCAGCCTTTATATATGCGAGGGCGATTCACAAGATGGATTTATCCAGCATGATTCACCTACTTCAAGGGGAGGAAACACCCTCAAACTCAGTCACACAGATATTTTACAGGCGGCGAATATGTTGTACCTTCTTTGCATTCTAATGATGTCTTTGGGGAGGTGTGTGTGTGTGTGTGTGTGTGTGTGTGTGTGTGTGTGTGTGTGTGTGTGTGTGTGTGTGTGTGTGTGTGTGTGTGTGTGTGTGTGTGTGTGTGTGTGTGTGTGTGTGTGTGTGTGTGTGTGTGTGTGTGTGTGTGTGTGTGTGTGTGTGCGTGTGTGTGCGTGCGTGCGTGCGTGCGTGCGTGCGTGCGTGCGTGCGTGCGTGCGTGCGTGCGTGCGTGCGTGCGTGCGTGCGTGCGCGCGTGTCAGCATGCTCCGCTATGCCCAGCTATGCCCAGGAGACTTCCCAGTTGACAGTCCCCTACTCCAATCCCGTTCCAGGAGATAATTAAAATTGGATACACTTAAATTATAATATAATCATTTATAATCCATAAAACGGCAAGTGCGGAACAGAGCATCCAAACACAAAATGTACCTTAAATCATGTTTGTATTGTTCTGAACGTTTGAATAGTGTCTTGTGTGTATTGCACTATGGCTCTTCTCCATTTGAATACAATCAACCAATGGGAGGGTGTCGTACATTTGCTTATGACGGTATGATATTGTTATCTATATTCTTATTGAAACTCACGGGGGACCTTTACCAGTGCTGCTAAACCATCGTAACACCAACAAACTGATGTCCCTGCTAAATGGACACACACTGAAACACCAGACTGGTTAGCCGGCCTGTAATGGATCAGGGTTCCATTTGTCCTGGGCAGAGGACATTATGAAAGGGGTCCTGGTGGCGGTCTGCGCAGATCAGCATAACCAGGTTATTGCCGTCGGTCGACCGCGGGACGGTGTGGGTTTATGCTGACTACGGCGAAAAGCCACGTATCCCTGTGGTTTGCAGATACACCACTTTGATCTGATTAAAGTCTGTCAGTCTGAAGCCTAAGTAAGCCGCGCAGTATTCCCAAAACGCAGAAGTGAAGAGCAGATAGTCACGTTGGAGCTTCACTCCTCTGAGAAGAACCTTGGAGACCTCAATACTGGCTGCTGGTCCTACTCTGTAGCCTGCCTTGGCCTGAGGCAGGTGAGCTGCCGCCAAGTCCGAACGCGGCAGGAGGGATAAAACTTGGACGTGATCTAGGATTTGACGTGTTTCTTTACTTTATTATTGGCCATCTACCTCAAAGGCATAACCCCACAAGAGAAGAGTGTTTGCTACGAGCACTTGTTATGGAAATGTAATTATTGTAACTGTTGACTTAAGTGTGTGTGTTTTTTTTTTGTGTGTTTGTTCATTAACAGACGTAGTGAGCCTCAAGCCTAGAAATGCTAAATAGTAATCGGACACACAAGTAATCCCCCATATGTTTAACAGACTGTCCATCCCCCTCGCGCGCGAAGCAACGGATGTTTTGTTGCTCCAGAAGCCCCTTGAACAAAGGATTGGAGACGGCTCATTATAATAACCAAACAATAATTTATATTTCTCATCATACACACACCACATGCACTCTTGTTACGTCCACCCAAAAAAACAAAAAAAAAAACAGGGATGATGTCAAAAAACAAACAGGGAATGACGTCGGTTCTAAGATCGGCTCCTGCGGTGACTCGCTCATCGTCAACGCCCTAGCTGCCGGCGGATCTCTTTTCCCCGTGACAGCGGCGCGTTGAACCTCCCGCGAGTCCGCGCTTCTTCCTGAAGGTGAGCGAGCGCGTCCTCTGGTGCGACGGGCAACATCTGGGCACCGCGGCGCACCTCCAGGCTACGTGCTCCGGCGTAGACGCTGTCAAACACACAGAGGGGACCATCTGGGTCCTCACCGCTCGGTTCAGAGCGTGTGCTCATCACACTGGTACCTGGCATGCACCCGTGTAGGAGGGAGAGCCTGGGTTGGCCCTGCCCCCTGCCCCCTGGAGGGGGGGGCGTTTTGGGGGGAGAACAACGGCATGGGTTGCTGGAATGGGAGGAGGCGGGGCTTGCTGCTCCGGTAGCCCCGCCCCTGCTGTGTTTTGATTGGAGGAGCGGGCCGCGTGGGGAGTCAAGGATTAGTGGACTGAGCCCAGGGGACAGGTGGTGTGTGTGAACCTTTTGTGCGACGCCGGCTCCTTTTGTGCGCTCATCTTGGTTTGCATTTTTGTCAGTTGCCTATTTGTATGGCGGGGCCTCTAACTCATAGTGTAGTTACAAGGTATTGAATCGTGAATGGAGTGCTCTTGAATAACGTTTTTCAGGCCTGATGCCACCCCAAGCTCTTTGCCATTTTTTTTTTTAACATTCAGCGATTTCAGCCAGTCATACACCTATGCATCCAGACATTCACATTTACTTATGGCGTTAATTCTGCGCACATCCGCCGTGTTGTTAAACAAATAATCCCCCAATAAATGAATGGTCTTTCTATGGCAAGTGACCATGGTATAAGCGGGATAATGCCTTTGGACACCTGTCCAACATTAGTCCCATCCGTTAATTCTTGTTTAGGCCTAAAACATTTTTTTGTTTGGTTCCGGTTTCCGACCGACCCTGTCAATTTATGTGCGACCCAAATTATTTTATGAGCTTTATAAAAAAAAAAAAATAAAAAAAATAATCATTCGCTGCCGCTGGAAAAAATAAAATAAAAAAATAAAATAAATTCCCTACCTACCCATGACCTCAACTGACAACCAACAGGAACCAAACCTTTTTTTTTTTTTAGGCCTTATTTGAATGGGAAGAAATGTTAACGGTCCAAATGTTAAAAATCGACTTTGACCCTCGGGAACGAATAATCTAATGATCAAATATTCTGAGCCATCCCTAACCTCGACACTAAAGAGAAGATAAGGCGGGGACCGAACCAGCAATCTCCTGGTTGACACTAGCTGCCTCCCTGAGCCACTGAGACTAACCCCCCCTCCTTCAGACTGATGACCTAAGTGGCACTACATTGAAGTACACGTATCTACTCACTCACTCACTCACTCACTCAATCATTCTGTACTCCTTGTGTCCGTCAACTGCTACGGCGATACCTAGAACGGCACCGGCTGGTCCCGGTCACCATGGCAACAGCCCTGCCCCTCGGGACTTCCAGGGATTGGTGGGGGTGATGCTCCTGGGAGGCGGGGGTTAGGACCACCTGCCCAATCTCCACCCACCCACCCTCACGCGCTCTCTTGTCCTTCCTTTTCATTTTCACCTCACCTTAAATTATTTTACCTCTTGCTCATCAGCCACACACCGACACACCGACACACCGACACACACACACACACACACACACACACACACACACACACACACACACACACACACACACACACACACACACACACACACATAGACACCGACACACACACCGACACACACACACACACCGACACTGACACACACACACACACACACATACACACACACACACACACACACACACACACACACACCGACACACAGACACACAGACACACACACACACACACACACACTGACACACACACACACACACACAACCCTGAACCCCTCGCCTTTGTATGGAACATATTTCAAGCAAGGTCATCTGTCTCTGGCGGGGCTAATCAGTTTGTTATGGTGTGTGTGTTGACAGTGTGTGGTTATGTGTGTGTGTTGTTGACACGGCGCGTGTGTGTGTGTACATCTAGATTTTCCCCGCATCAGCGGAACTGCCTCCCACAGTTCCACGTCGATACACTGGAAATAAAAAAAAAAAAATGGAAATGGGATGATTTGATCTATTCCCCGTGTCTGTCTGCCGCTCAGAGGGCGGGAAGGGGTCTTTGAAACGCTCCTTCGACTCTGCGTGTCGAACCGTCTCCATTGTGGCTCGGAGACGCCGGAGAGACACAATAACAGCAGTGCTATGGTTAGGATTAGCATGTTATTAATAGGGTCAGCAAAACCACTGACCCGTGGACGGGAAGGCAGGATTTTATTCATTTAGTTTATTGTGTTTGCAAAGCCCGGCTTTCAATCATAAGCCACGTTGAGGTGAATAATGAATAATGTCAAAGTTCAGCCAGTTGTGTGAAAGATGAGGGAAAAAAATCAACCAAATTAACACATATTTTCCCTTCTTTCTCTCTCTTTTATGTCCGCCATCGGTGCCGTCACCTTGTTCCATGGCTCCTCTCACAGGTAAAGACACACGCACGCACGCACCACACACGCACGCCTGCGCACACACACGTGATCAATCTATCTCTCAGTCCGATCTCGCAGTCCAAAATGTGTATGCTTATTCGATTTCTGTACCAATGTGTGGACACACATTTTGGATTGTTTTTGGTTGAAAGACATGCATGTCGCTGCAGCCTCTCTAGACTGGGCTGTTTCCACTCAGCCCGCATTTGTAAGACAGGAGTGGGTCTTCACAGCCCCCCACGTTGGCTCTGGAAAAGACACACGCATCCACATCACGAGTACAGCGTGAGGCACCAGCACCGATGACACAATGCGTCCCAAAATGTGGCAAAAATAAATCCTGTCTTTTTGCTTCTGGTTGTAACTGTTTTGAGGCTATGCGTGTTGTGCGGCTGAACATGCGGTACTTCTATAATGGATCCACGTCGACTGTGACTGTGTTGTGGCCCGTTGCCTAGTCTACCACTAGATGGGGCTACTGTTGATTCCAAGATTGATAGGCCTCCATTCAAAGTGTGTGTGTTTATGTGTGTGTGTGTATGCGAGTGCTTAGGCATGTGTGGCTGAATCCTAGTGCAGCCTAACTGGTTTTGTGTGAACGTAGGTTATTGATTGTTACGTACGTGTGCGTTGTGTCACTGTGTGTTAACAAGCAAGTCATTGCTACTCGTGCTGATGAAGGCATTTTTTTTCCGATCTATTTTTCTTCTTCTAAACATTGAGGAGACTATCCTATCCCGTAACAAAAAAAAAGTCTGTGTGTGCACGCTCATGATAATCAGCCAGCAGGAGGCCTCTCTGAATTGACCCAATTTTGCTTGGGGTGGGGGGAGAGATATAAGTGAACATGGAAAATCTGCTGTACTATCCTTTCCAGTCTCTAGTCTACTCTCTATTCGGCTCTCCTTCAAAGTCTCTACTCTAGAATCGACTCTAGTTTCTGCTGGCTGTGCCCTATACTCTAGTGTCTAGTCTCTAGTCTCTCTCCTGTCCATCTGGCCTTCTCCTCACACTCTCCTGAGCTGAGTGTTCTCTGTGCGTGTCCGCCACCAGCTGTGTGAGCCATGGCCATTAGCTTTGAGAGGTGTGGACGTCAATGCAGAGCTCTGTTTGTGTGTGTGTGTGTGTGTGTGTGTGTGTGTGTCTGACTGTGGGTGTGTGTCTGACTGTGGGTGTGTGAGGGCCGTCACGCAGCTCCCCACACATGCACCGTTGAAATGCTTCAGCTCAGCCTGCAGTAACTAGTGGTTGAGGCCAAGCATGCATATTTCATGTGTAGTATAGGGCGAGGGGGGGGGGAGGGATAAATGGAACAGGGGAGGAGAGGGTGAGGAAGTCCGCGGAATAATGGTACATCTCTCTTCCTCTCTCCTCCCCCCTTTCCTTCGTTCTCTGCCAGTGGTTCACCAGAGGGGGGTGGGGGGTGGGGGTGGGGGGGGTCTCTCACTCTATGAAGCGATCTGCGAGGCTCTCTGTGTTAGTCCAGAAGTATTCAGTCTCTCCCCGGGGTAAAGAACATAGCCGTGCACATTGATCCGCAGATCTCCACCCCGGAAGACAACTTCCCGGGCTTCTCCGAAGGCCGGAAACAGCCGGAAACGCTGCTCATCGATTTTCCTGCACGCGGGCCTGTGAGAACGAGCTCCAGGTCTGCGGTGTTGAGGCCCTCAGAGAAGGACCACGTGTTATGGGACAGGAAGTTCTGGTGTTGTTGACCGGCGCGTGCCACTTGTCACTTCCCTCGCTCCGAGTCCTCAACAAAGGACGGTGACGTGCGGGGTTAGAGAAGAAAAGGGTGGAATAGTTCACTTAAATAATGAATGGGGATGCTGTTCCTTTACTTCCACCTTAGTTCCTCTGGGGAGGCGCCTCTGGCTGACCGCTAAAGATGCTTCATCTTCCACTTTGTGTTCGGCAAAGACCCCCCCATACACCTATACCCCCCCCCCCCTGGAAGTCCACCAGTTAAAGCTTTACATTCAAAAGGAGTCTCTCTCTCTCTCTCTCTCTCTCTCTCTCTCTCTCTCTCTCTCTCTCTCTCTCTCTCTCTCTCTCTCTCTCTCTCTCTCTCTCTCTCTCTCTCTCTCTCTCTCTCTCTCTCTCTCTCTCTCTCTCTCTCTCTCTCTCTCTCTCTCTCTCTCTCTCTCTCTCTCTCTCTCTCTCTTTGATCTTCCGGCTAGCTCATCTGACCTCCACCCTGATGTGCAGGTGAAACAGCAGCCTAGGGATTGGATCTGGGTGGTGGTGGTGGGGGAAGGGAGGTGGGGTCAGGGCGGAGCAGTCTGTGGACCTTGTGATAAGGCTCCCGGCCCCTCCAGGGGAATCCTGGGTAATTTATGACCCACTGTCCATCTTGGACCCCCCCTTACGTGCTCGGCACCATTCCATTTAGTCTGACCTCATGGAGGGGGGCGAATGGAGTTTATAAACAGCGTTTCTTAAATGGAACCTCAGGGGGGGGGGGGGGGGAGACGCTGGAACACCTGCGTCGCTGAAATCGAGGCGCCGAAACTGACACCAACGTGTCGACTAGAGATGTGAAACATGTAAGGAAAAGGGCTGCGCTTGTGTGTGTGTGTGTGTGTGTGTGCACACGTGTGAAATTCAACATCGGAATGGAGTAGTTTTGATTTAAAGACGAGGAGATTAAAGGTACCCCAGACGTTAGCCGAACCAAAACGAGTGGTTTTTTGAAAATTTTACACTCAAATGTCAAAATGTACTTCATATTTGCATGGAATAAACTAAATATACATTGCTTCCAACACCACGGTCGTCCTTATTTGCTCCCAGCACCACCCTTCAGCCCTGCTGCGGTTGGTGCTACACTCCCAACCGCCACACAGAACCCAACCCATCTCCATAACCTCTAAGTCAACAACAGCCATGCATGGCCTGAGGCAGCGCTCGGCCCGTGTGGCTATAGGTCGACCTTGGACCCGCCCCCTCCGCCTTTTGTGGCTATAGGTCGACCTTGGGCCCGCCCCCTCCTCCTTTTGTGCCAGTTTGGATGAGGGCCAAAGCAATCAATCAATCAATCAAAAAGAAGGGTTCGGAAGAGTGGGGGTGTGTGTTTGGAAAAACGCGGAGGAGTTTACTAATGAGGCTGTACGGTACTGCCTAGGTCGATCTTTGATGTGGTATATCTGCTTTCTGTTGAGCATCAAAGCGGTGTGATACCGAATCTGTCACCTCAAGGTGAATCGTTTTTATTTATTCATTTAAAAGTTACACCATATCACTACAAAAAAAAAGACGATGTAACGAATGAGGGAAAAACGGTTAAGCGCTCGAATGGCGTCGGACTGTTGGGAACGGGGATAAGAAGAAGGAATGTTGTGATGAACGCCACACCTCAACAGGGGCGGTCGTTTCAAAGCCCGGATCCTAAACAGGGCATGACGTGAGGCTGACACGCCTTGCCTGGCTGGACCCCGAAAATCTCATTCTCATTCCCTTTTCCCTTAAAAAGATGTTTCACATGGAGCAGAGCACGTTTGAATGTCCCCCTGCTGTGCTGCTCTGCCCCCGGGAGGTCATGAGGAGAGAAGCCTTGTTATTACACTCTATCCCACTCCACATCATTAGCATTTCAGCTCATTCTGCTCTCTCATGCTCTTTTTATCGTTGTCTCTTTCCAGTCTATTCTTCTCCCTCTTGCTCTCTCTCTCTTGCTTTCTCTCTCTCTTTCACTAATGCCTAAGAAATACAAAAAAAAAAACAGTTAAGCGGTTGGAACAGAGCATAATTCATAGTATAGAACATCCACAAGCGCGCCCAAATTACAAAATGTATTCTGCCATTTTTACTTCCCAATTATGAGGCTCTAATTTGCATACAAACCAACGGTAAAGTGTGGAATGTACACCCTTTTTAGAGCAGGACAGGTAGACCCCCCACTCCTGTCTCTCTGTCTCTCTCTCTGTATCTCTCTTTCTATGTCTCTCACTCCCCCTCGCTCTGTTGGGAGTCTCTCTTTCTCTTCCTATCTGTGAATTTCTCTGCCTAGGCTAGTCTCTCACTCCACTACCATTGTCTCTCTCTCTCTCTACCTTTTGTCTCTCTCTCCCTCAGTGTGAGTCTCTCTCTCCCTCTTTGTGAGTCTCTCTACCTCTGTCTCTCTCTCTCTCCCTCTGTATGAGTGTCTCCCTCTCTACAAAGCAGAGCCTATAGATGTATATCTCACAGTCTTGGTCTGTGATTACCACAGCTCCCCTACCGTCAGTTGAGACTGCGGAGGAACGGTCCGTGAAATCACCAGTAATCCTACCTTTATTGCAGCATTTCTCTTACTTCCCCCCCCCCCCCCCTCGACTTGTACCATCATTAGTCCTACAACAACGTTTTCCTTCCTCACTTGTAGGTAATAGAGAAAACCGTGCATTTATTGCACAGAATATCGAATATCAATGGCGCTACGGGGCAGTAAACGGTCAATCCAACACATTTCCCGGCTATGGTGATGGTATTTCTGCCTGGTGTGACCTCCCCACAGACGTTACATATACTCTCGACATTGTTGCACACACACGCTCCCTTGCTTCGCACGCTCTCCTCCCGCACTGGGGGAACGAGAGGGCGACAGGGGGCTTTGAGGGGTGGGTGTGTGTCGGGTGATGAAAGAGGAGGAAGACTGGGATGGGTTCCGTTTGATGTTGCGATCGCGACGGATGGCTCCCCCGCAATGTGTATAATTCACCGGTCGTCCCCTTGTGCAAGCGGAGAGCAGGGGACAGGCGTGTGTCGGTGTGGTGATATGTGTTGGTAGGCCTACTCACCGAATGCCTCAAAACCCCGAAACATTGTTGTGGCGAAAAGCGAACATAGGGAGAGAGGGGGAGGGAAACCTGTACGCCATTCGTAGTGTGTCGGTTGATGTACCTGTCACTTCCACACTGGTGTGTGTGTGTGTTTGTGTGCTTGTGCGTGTGATGACTTTATTTATTTGTGTGTCTGTGATGACTTTATTTATAACCGGGGTGAAAAGCGAGAGTAGTGTGAATTTTCTCTTCTTGCCAATTAAATTGTGTTGGTGTGTGTGTTTTGTGTACGAGAATGCGTGCTACCGATCAGGAGTGTGTGTGTGTGTGTGTGTGGTTGGGTGAAAGTTGATCACGGCTTCCGCTAATCCCCTCCTAATCTGGAGTAACGATCCAGAGATTGTCGAAGGTGATGCGTTAAGAGAATCTAGGCTATTGGTGGTTGTTGCTAATCTCATCAGCGCCACACTGACCTGCCAAGAAAAACTATAAAGAATTAAGAAGATCGAAATAGGAAATAACTTTCAATTGACTACATGGTGAATACAACAATTATAGATGCGAAAAAAAAATCGCATTACCTAGTAGGGAGTCATTTCGTTTAGGCCTACAACTCATCATAATTCACTTGTGAATTAATATCAGTGTGTCGTTTAACATGTCCATGTGTCTGACGAGGCAAGACGTCTCCCGTGTGGAGCAGAAAAGCCCTCTTGACACTCTTTATTCGGAGATATGTTATCGCTCCTTGCTGCCGTTCTTCAGGTTATCTCCGTCGCGGGGAGCTTTAAAGGTCTTGATGGACAGGGAGGGGAGGCTAAACTCCTCCCTGAATGGGAACCGCACGCTGCAAAACCCGGAATGGATCACGGTGCCCTGCATTGGGCGAACTGCGTGTCTTGGGGATGCCAAAAAGAGATGCAATGCAAATAAATAAGCGCTGCAAAATCTTATCTCTATTTGGTCGGTAGTATTATATATACGTTAATAAGGAATTTAATATATTGTGCAAAAAGGAAAGAACACCTTAATCTGAGATCATGCCTATAGTATTTGCTTCTGCGCATTAGGTCATTTTTTTTGGAATACTTCTAGCTTAATATCTTATTTCTCAATTGATTATTCACCATTAATTATCACGTCATCACGTTTTAACATCACCTAACCTCACTAGTAACAAGCGAAATGTAAAAGACAAAAAAAATCCTGTCCTGTTCCTCTGAGATCCACTCCGTGTGTTCCAGCCGGTCTCCCTTCTGCTGGGTGATCCATGTCCCCGTGCAGACTGTCCTGTGAGTAAAACAGAGAGGAGCCTGGTGCGAGGGATACGGGACTGCCGCGCGCTCGCTTGCTTTCTTTTTTTTCTTCGTCTTTTAAGTAAGAGCCACCGCGGGAGCGAGACACGAGGAAAGCGGGCAGGCAGACACTCTTGTTTCGCTTGTTTTACTGCCGATCCCATTTGCATCACAATTGTACCCGGCGCGATGAAAGCGCCGAAGTGCACTTCATCAGCTGGAGAGCGCAAGCTGGCTTCGCCGCGGGGGATGTGCGCGCACACAATGGGGGACGTCGCGCTCGCTGCGCCCGGGCCACGGTGTCAGGATTTCTCGGTTCTCGGTCTATAATGGGGCGAATCACCGGAGCTGGAACGTCAATAAAGGGAAAGGAAAGCAGGTGAACGTGCGCCGTCACGAGCGGGTCGAGGGAAAGCGGGTATCCAGACGGGATCAGACAGGGCCCGGTTGGTAGTTTGTTTCTGGTGGGTTTGTAAAGCTCTGCTTGTCAGCAGCCCCCAGGGCAGTACGCGGTTGTAAACAGAGAGGACGGACGTGTGGGTGTTTCATTTGTTACCAGTTAAAAAATTCCGTTGGGATAACTGGAATGTATTTCCGGCGACTGAGTCCCATCTCTCTCTCTCCGCACATCTGGATAGTCTGAAGTGCCAACTGTCTCCTCGCCTCTTCATGCTGCTCGTTTCCGTGCGCTGTTTTCTTCGGAACGTTTTGCAGCGTTAAAAAACCTAAATAAAGTCTTTATTTATATTTGCGCACGGTCCACGTTGCTGGGTCGGTCAAGAATGCAACTTATCACCAGCGAGGACACGATGGAGCGCGATACGCCAACCAGGAAAACCGTGTACCGCATCTCCCTCACCCTGGTGAAGAAGGAGAGCGCAGAAGATGGGAGCACCAGCGCCAATAACAACAACGACAACGACGTTAGCCCCGCGCCGTGCCGCCGTCCGGACAACGCCAAGACGTGCGCCGCCGCGCGACGCGACTGCTCCTCCGAGCGGAAGCGCGGCGCGCTGCTCGAGCAGCTGCGCGAGGTGGTGGAGGAGGAGGAGACGGACGACTTCAGCTCGCCGTCGCACCGGCGCATGAGGAACTTCCGGACGTTCAGCACGGGGCAGCTGGAGCTGGGCCGGCTGAAGCTGGCCCGGAAGCACCTCTTCAAGAAGGAGGCCCGGGAGCCGGCGACCAGCCCGCTGGCCGAGACGCCGCCCGCCGTTTCCCCACCTCAGGGGGGAGGGAGGGGCTTCGGGGACGCCAACGCCAACGGGACGCCGTCCCCCACCGAGAACGGCAGCACTCCAAAGCGGAAAAGACTCCTGAAGGCTAAAAGCACAGAGGAGAAGATGGCCGAGGTCGTCTCGCCGCGGTCACCGCCGGCGTCTGACCGGGACTCCGGGAGCAACGGGAACGGCGCCTCCAGTCCGGAGGCCACGCCCCCGCAAGACGGCAAGCCGGGGCTGCTGCGCCGGAGCTTCAGCTTTCGCCACTGGACGGGCGTGGAGATGCTGCGGCTGCGCGCCCTGTCCAAGGAGAAGCACCACGGCAGCTCCGGCTGCATCGGGCGCCACGCCGCCGCAGGCCCCGCCCCCGATGCCGCTGCCGCCGCCGCCGCCGGAGACCAGAGCAACAACAACGTCTTCCTCGCGGCCACCTCTCCCTCCTCCCCTCCCTCCAGCTCCTCTTCCTCGGTGGCCCCCTCTTCGTCGTCTCTGTCCCGAGACGAGGCTGCGGCGGCGGCGGCGGCGGCGGCGGCGTCGGCCCCGCCCCGGGAGAAGAGCCGCACCCTGGAGGTCGGCGCCGTGCTCAGCAAGACGGCGTCGGCCACGGAGCTGAGCCGGCGGGAGCGCGCGCGCGCCGGGAAGAACCGCACGCTGGACAACAGCGACCTGCAGCGCATGTCCCGGGAGGGGGGCGGCGGCGAGGGGGAGCGGGGGACGGGGCTGGGCGCCTTCCACCTCCTGCGGGGCGGGGGCGGGCGCTCCAGCGGCCACGAGAAGCGGCTGGTGCGCTTCTTCAGCGGGATCTTCTCCCGCCGGGACAGCGGCGGTAGCGGCGGCGGCGGCGGAGAGGGGGGGTCGCCCGTGGGCAGCCCCGTGGGCGCGGAGCGTTCTCTGCGGCGCACCCGGAGAGCCTTCCTGTCCCAGTCCAGCACGGAGAGCATGAACGGAGCGGCGACGCACGGTAACGGGAGGCTCCCTTACGTGGGGTCGGGGGGCCTTGGCTTCCCGGCCCCTACTCTGTCCCTGTTTTTGTTTTGGAGCATTCTAGTTTCTGTCTCTGTCTCTGTCTTTGCCTCTGTCTCTCTCTCTCTCTGTCTGTCTCTCTCTCTCTGTCTGTCTCTCTCTCTCTCTGTCTGGCTCTCTCTCTCTCTCTGTCTGGCTCTCTCTCTCTCTGTGTCTCTATGTCACTCTCTCTCTGTTATTATCTCTGTCATTCTCTCTCTCTCTCTCTCTCTGTCTTTGGCTCTCTGTCCCTCTCGCACATGTAAATGAGTAGATTATGGTGAAATAGGTGGTGTAAAACAAGTTATGTTAAGTCTTGTCAGTCTCTACCACAGCTCTACAAGAGCTCCCATCGTTCCTGGTTCAGTCAAACTCGGGATTGATAACGGGCCCAATCTTTTCCCCCTGATTGATTCGTCTGCTGCACTCGTTTTCCTCGGCCCTTTGTTTGAATTGATTGATAGATCGGCGTCTCACCGACATGTCGGTCTCAAGTCCTCTCACACTGCCTCTCGCCTGTGGAAGGCTCCTTTCTCAAGTGTACTTGAGTGTGTGTGTGCGTGTGCGTGTATGTTTGTTCATGACAGGCGGGTGGTGTTTGATCTTGACAGGCGGTTGGTGTTTGATCCCGCTGGTGCCAGTGGCCGGCCTGCGTCGTTTACCGTTCATTAGCCTTCCCCGTGCCTCTTTGGCTCACTCCACACCACCACTGTAGCGCACGGTAGCGCAGAGCCCTGCTCCAGCCTCTCTGCTTCCGCCCCTTCTCCTCCTTCCTCCCCTTGCCGCAGTGAGATACGATGTCAAGCTGGGTCCGTTGTCTGTAGTCGGTGAAAGAGTACACCCAACAAACCAAAACCCACGCACCGCGGTGGTACTCTCTCGGTTGTAAAATAAACTGTTTGCCCACCACATGCAGGGCCCTCCCCAGTGTGAGAGGTCCTCCAGAGATTGTTCTAGAAAACTGGCTTCTGCTACAGCGTGGTGTTCGCTCTTCAACTGACTACGGTTCCCACAATGCAAGCATTCATGTCTTTATTTGGTGATTGTGTTTCCCCTGTACGTTTTGGAACGAATCCAGTCCGTGCATATGTTGTAGTTAACGTAATTATTGCTCACATACCACATTATTTAATTGCCGTTTAAGAGATAGGGCGCGTAATTGTGCAGAAGTTTAGCTTGTTTTACAGGCTACAGAAACTGCGACGTGCAGTGCGTTCTATTTTAGCACCGGTGAGAGCAGGATTTCTCAAGAATGAGGTGTGTGTTTGAGGGTGAGAAAAACTCCCAACATTTTAAACAAATGCCTACACTTAACGGCGGTTACACCTCTGACTCGCTAGAAGTTGTTAATCAGGCGGTAGGCAAGTCGGGCTCAATAGAGGAACGCATGTGTGTCACTCTGCCGTTGATGGCATAGCTCATGCATGTACACACTCACGCACGAGTAAACATACACCTCAAACATCCTCTTTCCGCTGGTGAACGGGCTTCTGGAAAACGCCAACGAGGAAGTCACCGTGTACTGTACTGCAGACAGACAGACGGACACCCTAGTGACAATGAGAGAGAGAGAGATTGCCCCCCCCCCAACCAAACCACACCTCGTCAGCTGTGTTTTTTATTCATGGCAACGTGTCTGCGCTCGAGCGCCCTAGGGCCCCGTCTGAATGCGGTAAAACTGTCAAACTGGTCACCCCGCTTCAGTCTACCCTGCACCTTAATGATGAGCCTGGCCCGTGCCTGCAGTCGTTAACGGGGCTGAGGCCAGGGCTCGAGAGTTGTGTGAGGAGTGCAGGAATGGGAAGAAGAGCAACCCCCCTAAAAGAGAACCCTCTGATCAGGGAGGAGACGCCCTGATTGGTGGGGAAAAGGAGCCAGGAGCAGAACTTTGAACCGCAAAGGCCTCGTGCAGAGGCAGGGTGAGGTCAAGGGATATTCTCACATAGCTTTTCACTCGCTGATTGCTGAAGGATGGTCATTCCTAACGAATTACACTCAAATAGTAGCTCTGAAATCACATTTTTACGGTCAAGTTTAATTTCATAGTCTAACCCCACAGTCTGGGGTCAACGAAGCGTGTCTACATAAACCGGACACCAACATCTGCCGGCTGTTTAGACCGCAGACGGAAAATAAAGTGCAAATTCAAGGTGACTAACGCTGGACACATACACACACACACACACACACACATGGGCAGACATACACAAATAGACTGATTGGCCTGCCTAGACAGACAGACAGACACACACATGCTGACCATCCGGCATTCGGTCCACTCAGACGGCAAACATCCCAGCGAAGCACCTTGGAATCCACATGCAACACTCGTGCACGCGCGCGCACGCACACGCGGGCACACTCGCAACCACACAAACTAAGAGCAGCTTTTCTAGACCACAGGATTAGTGCGACCCTGATGACACGACAGCAGTGGCTATTACAGAGGAGCTGGTAATGGGGGATGTTCGTGTGTGTGTGTGTGTTTGTGCGAGAGTGTGTGTGTGTCTGTGTGTGTGCGACAGCCCCGGCTTCCACATTCCAAGAATACCAGGGGCCCCTTGAAGTGACTCCCGGTCCAATCTGCGGTCGGCCCCGACAGCTCCTCTGCCCACTCACTGATGGTGTAATGTCTTCTGGCAGGCAGGTGTGGCGTGGTTAAAGAGGAACAAGCTGGCCCTGTTATTACTATGGGATGTGGGGACATCCCCACCCCCATCTTCAATAGACCAGTAGCACCCACCTGGGTGATGCACGCCACCCGCCACCGCGCTAGTGACTTGGCTAGCACGGTGCCGGGTGTTCTGCCGCTAGCGGCCGACCGTGCATCACCCAGGTGGGTGCTACACCCCCGCACTGGCTCTGTGAGGCACTGTGTGCCTTGAGAAGCACTGTGTGACTGAGTTATTATCAAAGCTGCTGTAGTTATGATTCAAGAGTTGGAGAGAGAGAGAGAGAGAGGAAGAGCAGAAAAGAGCGGAAGAGACCGATATTTCAAAAACTAAACGGACAAAAGAAGGTCCCCTCCCAATCTGCTCCCGCCCAACCTTTCACATACGTGATTGATAGGCAAGGAGGATTCCACGCACCAATCAGGGAAGAGATGCCCTGATTGGTCAGAAATGAAGCGGGAGCTGGCGAAGATGGCGAAGTCAAATACAAAATGAGATTCTCACTGGGAAATTCACTCACTAATAGTTGACGTACGGCTAGGCCATTGGCATCAAATAAATCTCCAATAATAGCCCCTCGATTTTACCTGTCGCACCTTCAGTAATACGAGTCATTGTATAATAGCTCTTGAAGCGTACCTACAGTAACTTTGAATAACACTAACATAGATAATGCATCAACATTGACTGACGGGGAAACCCCGGAGGAACACTCTGGTGTAACGCACAGTTGTTGTGGCGCGTTCCGGCGGACTACACTGCCCTCGGGAGGACTCACAGCTCTGCCTCGCGCAGCACCCCGGCCGTACCCGCCACTTCACTCATCTTCCCCGTGGTACAATCACACCCTGAAACACGACTATACTATTTATGTCATGATCATTATTTCAATAATGTTTATCTTGAATATAAATGCACCCATAACCAAACAGGTCCAGCGCACCTTATGGTCGGCACTGTGTGTGGCTGACTGACTGGGTGGGTGTGGGTGGTTAGATTGGACAGGACTTGACATTTGACCCCGAAACTCTTTGCTGACTGTGGCTCGAGATTAGTCCAGGAAGTCAGTCCGTCCATGTGGTCTTAAATGAAGAGAAGAGTGTGTATGTGCGTGTGTGTGCGTCTCTGTTTTGTTTATGTGTGTGTATGTGGGCGTGTGACCTATTTCCACAGCCATGCAGAAGTAATACGTGTGCTACATGCATGTCAAAAGGCAGCCCCCCCGCCCTCCCCCGAGGAATGACTTCACACACACACACACACAATACACACACACACGATAGTTAGGTTGAATTCTATCCAAGATGAAGAAAGCTCCTTATTCACTCTTGTCTTTGATCTCTCTCTCTCTCTCTCTTGCTCTCGCTCTCGCTCTCGCTCGCTCTCTCTCTCTCTCTCTCTGGCGCTCTCTCTCTCTCTCTCTCTCTCTCTCTCTCTCTCTCTCTCTCTCTCTCTCTCTCTCTCTCTCTCTCTCTCTCTCTCTGGTGCTCTCTCTCTCTCTCTCTCTCTCTCTCTCTCTCTCTCTCTCTGGCTCTGGCTCTCTCTGGCTCTCTCTTTCTCTTCCTCTCTCTCTCTCTCTGTGCGCATACATTAACCAACTACTGTGTGCTGCATTCATTCTCGGTTCCACTGCCATGCAAAACACAGGGAGAAGAATGTATGCGCACACACAGACACACACAGAAGGGGACACCAGCTATGAGGGCCGTTGGATGGAGTGAATGATGGAGGGAGGTATGGCGGATGGCAGTGTGGTGGGGGGTTTCGACCATCATGTGGTTTGCTTAATGGAGACTCGGTTGCCAAGGCAGTGCTGCATTTATAACAACCCCGGCATCAGACAGCATTATGCTGCATCCGGCCGTGATATGTGAGGGGGTGGGCTGGGGTGAGGGGGGTAAATGAGCCGTGACTAGTCGGGAGTCTCTCTCTCTCTCTCTCTCTCTCTCTCTCTCTCTCTCTCTCTCTCTCTCTCTCTCTCTCTCTCTCTCTCTCTCCCTGTGCTATGAAAATGCAGCTCATTGCCAAAGCAAACAAGCATGTACAATAAAACAATGTTAAGTGTTCCCATAGTCTCCCCCTCACTCCCCTGTCTGACTATGGTCCTCTGAAGGCTTCTTGGGTTATAGGCTGTTTCTTTGTCCTGCTCCTTGTCTCTCTCTCAAACACACACACACACACACGTGCGCACGCACACGCACACGCACACACACACACACTGACTCTCATTGTGGTAATTAGCCAGCTCTGCCTCCCCCTTGTCCCAGGTCATTCTAGGGTTAAAGAGCATGTGTGGATGGCCCCTCTGTGTGTGTGTGTGTGAATCCCCCTCCTCCTCTTAACATTGTGCTGCCACTACGTGTTCACTCCACCGTCCCCCCCACCCTTCGTCTCCCTCTAGACTACCCACAACTGCAGCAAATTGGACCGTGAGTGTGTGTGTGTGTGTGTGTGTGTGTGTGTGGCTCCATGTGTGTGCGGTTTGAGTGACAGCTGGGGGGCCGGCTCAGTAAGCTCTCTATGAAGGGCCAGTCGAGTCGCACTCGCTACCTCACAAACCCCCCCCTCCGCGGCGGCATCGAGAGCTAACGTTATGAATGAGCCGCTAGCAGGCCCGGGCCGGCGCAGGTCAGGGCTATGTATATCCCAGCGCAGCGCCATTGGCGGAGGCAGCTCTTGCATAAGGCTGACCCCTGTCACAGGACCAAGTCACACGCTGACGTAACAGAGCTCCACCAACACATCCGGCCCCGCGCCGGTTAGAGTCCTACAGAGATGGACCGAGCCGTACGGGTCCGGCTGGCTAAACACGCAAACGGAACGCAAACAAATGTGTGTTGTAGCTATGTTGTTTGGCAATTGCGTGTGAGTGTGTGAGTTACAAGTTCCTCCCTCCTAACTGCAAGCAAACCAGAATAATGGCTAGAATAGTGGTTGAAGGAGGTTAGAGTCGAGGGAGGGCTTCTTAGAGGATTAGACCAGCTAAAGTTCTAAGCTTTAGCTTGTCTTTAGTTGAGACAAAGTTAACTGTTGCTACGGTCTTGCGTTGTTGTGTATTTACTCAAGGCTCTCTGTTGTCCCAACCGATCGCTATCGACCCGTCCCTCACCGACCCGAGCTGTGTTACAAAACGCGCTTTGATACTGTACCGCCAGCCCTCTGGCGCTCGCCCTGCCCACCAAACAACAGGACGCCGGCCGGGGCTTTGGGTTGGAGCATTAAGCATTGATCAGAACGACGACGGGAACATGAGGTGGAAAAAGGACCACGCCGCTGATCACATCAGCCTCTAAACCCAGCGACCGCCCGCACCGCCTCACATAAGAGACTGTAGCCTCACCCTGGGTTGGTGTTGACTATGTGTCGGGGTGCGGTTTTCCGCGTGTCAATCAGCCCCCGAAGTTGATGTCATTAGAAACGAGGAATCCATTTTAGGGCTCTCACCGTTATGAAACAAGGCAGAGGGACCGGGGGATCCAACTCGCATGATTAAAAGGCGGATATTTAGGTCAGTGTGCCGGAGGATATTTGCATGATTATTCAGCCTGTGTGTGTGTGTGTGTGTGTGTACCTGTGTGCCTGGACAACGTGGCTCGCACGCTTCGTGTTTTAACCGTGCAGGTGTGTTGCGTATGCATGTTTTGGTTCCCGTGCGCTTGTGACGATGTGATCAAAGTCAGTTGGTACCGTTCCTTACCTGGGCTTGGTGCATAGAGCAAGGCATCAAGCGTTGAGGACGGGTCTGTGTGGCTTTTAGCGTTTACAGGAAGGCTTTTTCAAAGTGTGTGTGTGCGTGTGCGTTTGTGTGCGTGCGTGCGTTTCCCCAGCAGCAGGTGACGCACGGAGAGGAAGAACAAGCGCTCTGGCGTTGCTCACGGACAAACTGTTCTGGTTCTGGGCTTGGCACCGGGAACCCAGCTGTCTCTGTGTTCTGTTGGGACACACTGGGCCCTGCTGGGGCCCCGGTCCCAATCCCTTTTGGGAGACGCTTGGAATCTTCTGCCTTTTCCATTGATGTGCTTCTGTTTTTTTCCCCTTGATGTGCGTCTGTTTTTTTCCCCTGAGGCGTACTTCATCATTGGTGGGGTTTCTTCTTATGGTTTAAATCTTCACACTAAAAACTAAAAACGAGGTATAAGTAACTGTACGTCCACACCAGGAGCGACCAAAGCGTCAAAGACGCTCTGGTCGCTCACAAAGTTTCGCTGCGAATTTTTCTGTTCGCTTTGGTCGCTCAAGTCGCTCATGACGTACAATTCAATTATGCAGACGCATTTAAAGGAGCCCCCGTATGCGTTTAGTAGGCCCTACAGACAGCCATATCAAACAGTGAACTCTCCCATACACCTTGGCCATATTGCCGAGACGGTTTCGCTTGTTCGATAAAGTGCTTCGACAACAAGTAGGACAGTGATTCCCCCCAATATAAAAAAAATCCTAAAATGTAGGCTAATTACAACCGAGAACAAAAAACCCTGCGTGCTGTAGTAGTTAAAATATGTTTCACTGATCTGGATCTGCAAATCATGATCTGCACTCATTCGTCGCATTCAAAACAAATAGACATTGGGACACATATGGCTCATTTGCATACGTGCACAGGACTGGTTGGCTCCGCAAGGCAAATAATGGAACATATCTATCTAGGCCTTTCTGTCTATCTATCTATCAACGCGTGTCTAGTTTTAATGTGATGTATTGTGTGTATTATCCAGTCAGACTTGTTCTGTGTGGTATTGTAGGCTACTGTCCTGTGTGGGACGAACCACCTAAATGGATTCCCGATGATTTGTGTCGTTTGGTATTAATAAAGACTTGACTATCTATCTATCTAGACTATTTAATTAAAAATTATTCACCTCAGGCTCCGTGAATAGTGGGGAATAGAGGGATAAAAGACAAGAGATATATCCCTTGTCATTTATCCCTTGTCTTGTCGATTAGTTTGTTTATGTGACGATTTCAAATACTTTTTTGGTTTTGTTTAAAGCATGCTACACGCGAATGGTTGGTTAGATTGGTGGCATGTAGAGCAAATTATAATGATTCCCGCTTAAATACGAACGTTCTAGATGTAGCCTATAAATACTCCCGCTTATCATCACTTGATATCCAAACCACTATGGCGTTTCGATCTCTGAACTGAAAAAGGGTGGGTTCGTACAACACCGGGGGCCCAGTTACAGCCGCGATTAATACTTCAGCCGACATTTTGTTCAGTGAGTGAATAAAGGTAGGTAGGAACCAAAGTGCCTGCCGATGTTCCCTGGGATCCACGCAAGCGAAGAGCGTCTACATTCCGATTGGCTGTCAGTGTTTGGTCGCTGAAGCGAATAATAGTCATTTGCATAAAGTTAAAAAGTTTTCAACTTCTTTTTGACGCTCTGGTCGCTCAACTTTGGCCGCTGGTAGCGTTGGTCGCTTTGGTCGCTCTGGTCGCTCTTGCCCATAGAAAGTGAATGACTTCCGGCGATTTGGTCGCTCAATTCGCTTCTGGTGTGGACGGACAGTAAGGGTTAACCCTGAAGCAGGAAATGACATGAATTGATTATAAGAAGAGTGCCGTCTTTGCTGTCTCTTGACAGAAAGCAGCCTGTTGATCTTTCACCTTTCCCGTTTGGCTCGCGGGTTAGACGTGAATTATGGGAATTCCAGTGGATTTGACCTTCAAACATAACATTTTGGGGCTGCTACTCTGTTTGCAGGGGAAGTGTGCGAAATCTTGAATGAATGAGTCTCCATAATCTGGGCTATTGTCTGAACAGTAAAGTATGTGTGTGCCGTGTTGACGTGAAGGCATGTAATCAGGGTGACACGTGGCCTCTTTTCTGTTGTCGAGCCTCCATTGTTGTGCTTCTTCAGTGTCTACCTCTTTCATCGCTCGCTTGCTCGCGCTCTATGAGAGAGAGAGAGAGAGAGAGAGAGAGAGAGAGAGAGAGAGAGAGAGAGAGAGAGAGACTCACTATTACTTGCATCAGTTGAGTTGCGCTGGTGCCTTTCCAAATGTCCCTCGGCTCCCTCCACGGGTGGTACCCGTTGGCGCGCTCTACCCCAGCTTACCCCTGGCCTCAGACAGGCAAAACAGCTGGGCGGACCTGCCTGGTCCCCGGGGAGCCCTTAACCTCCCATCTCCTGCGCTGCGTGCGGCGCGCAAACCAGGAGCTAGCGTTAGCCGCGAGGGACGCGGCTTTCAGGCCCGCGGCTTACAGTCCCACCAGGATTAGCCCGACTTGGCGCCGCCGGCGCTATGCCATGGAGATGGTCACGGTGGTTGAAAAGGCTACATGCTTAGCCGCAAACAGCCCACCGCTATGCCATTCAGCTGTCGTTAAAGTATCCGCGCGGCCGTCCTGGACAGCTAGCTACGGCTTCATCCGCGACCCCAGTATAAGAGGCCGTGTTGGGGTCACGGCTCTGTGGACTTGTAAATCTCAGGGGTCGTTACCGTTGATGTATACCCTGTATGTCAAAAGTAACATATGTTATGCGTGTAAATGTATGTATATACACATTGATAGCTACTTTCCGTCGGGAGCCTGATGATACCATATAAGGATTTTAGAGTGCCGATACGATTTGAAATGTGATTCGTTAAATAGTGCAATTCTGCAAAAATTGCGATACAATATTACGGTTAATTTGCACACCTTCTATAATAGGAAACACAGGCAGGCAGGGATCTAGGGTAGAACCATGTAACAGTGGAATCTCATTTTAAGGCCACTATGCTTATCAGACACGGAGATAAGCATTACTTTAGTTTGAGAGGGCTTTGCTACTGATAGCCGAACCTTTCAATCTTTGACTTGTTATTTTACCAATTTGCAACACATACTCACAGACTAGAGTTCACACACGAGGCGAAACCCAACACCAATAGCTCAACACTCAACTGTTTGAGCACGGACCTCCTGCACGCAGCCTACCCGGTGTCAAAGGTCAGCCCAAACGAACCCAACGACCCCGTGAAGTGAATGGAAACTTGATATTTACGCACATCGTTAAATAGTGTTTATGTCCCGCCGAAACTTAAAGCACTTCCTGGGCATCCTGTGCTGAAGGCTGTCTACCCTTGACTTGTTTCCTGTCTACCTGCTCCTCGAAATCTTCACTGGAACGAAAATAAAAAGAGCCCCGCCAATTTAAAAAAGAGTTCCCACACATCCCTGATCCCACCGATGGGTTTGGGTGGACGCAACCGCTGGTGGAAAGTCTCGGGCGCATCACACAGGAAGTGATGTCGTCGGCGCGTCAGGAAGTTCCACCCTGGCTGTGACACGGGGCAATCAAAACATCAACATTTGAACGCTTCTTGTTTTTTCTCTCCATGCTAGTTTCCATTCAGTACATGACTGACATTGAGGTCATTACCAAGATGTATGCTACAGTAGGCGTTCTGGTTATCTATGCGTTGCGAACAATGGTCATATTTAATAACAGTGTGGCTTTGTACAGGCTCCTATGGTGGATTGAAGAAGCTTCTGTTACAGGACAGTAGCACTTAAAGTCTCTAATAGCCGTAGCATTCATGAGGGCCTGGAACAGGGAATTTCCATCTTGCAGATTAACCAACGAAAATATAGGCACCCATCACGATGCATGAATCCCATTAGAAGTGTATATATGTTTTCTAACGAGCATCCAAAAAGATCTCTTACAATGATGATGACGATATAATAAACAGATATTTGCTTTTGAAAGCCAACCAGTCTTTTCCTAGTTCAATGTGGATGAATTATACAAAAGGATAATTGATTATTTTCACATCGCACACGTTATGGCACATTAGCTGAAGTGGCGACGGCATCACGTACACATTTATGGTGTCACTGGCTGTTACACAGAATGACAATGAGCAAATTATACACTGGGATTATTGTGTCTGACTGGGAGGTCTATATCAGGCAAAATATGAAACACCAGCAGAGTTGTCTGTCTGACTGTGTCTCACCCTCCATCTCTCTCTTGCACACACACACACACACACACACACACACACACACACACACACACACACACACACACACACACACACACACACACACACACACACACACACACACACACACACACACACACACAGTCTTATCTCCCCTCAATCAGCCCCACTGTGAAAGTCTCATCTGCCCCTCAGCCAATCAAACACAGCCTCTTTGTCTGAGCTCAGCAGCGGTTGGTTGAACCCCTTCCTGTTCCTGTTATGACATCCTGGTCACCCCTAGGGGCCGTTATTCCAATCACATTGACCAGGTGTCCCCATATTGGCACACACACACACGAACCGACACACACAAGTCTGCACACAAAAATGCAAATGAGTGTCTAAACGGCAAACAGACGTGCACACAGCTTCTGTCCGTTGCCCAACTAAACACATCCTGCTTAACATGCATACATACACACTCGCTGACACACAACCCCCAATGCGCACACATCCCCATACACACACACATACACACACACACACTCACACCCACAACCCCCCCAAAGAGACGGATCTCCACACCTGTGATTGATGACTGTTGGTTCTGTGTTAGTGGTTCTGCCTCCTGTGTGTGTGTGTGTGTGTGTGTGTGTGTGTGTGTGTGTGTGTGTGTGTGTGTGTGTGTGTGTGTGTGTGTGTGTGTGTGTGTGTGTGTGTGTGTGTGTGTGTGTGTGTGTGTGTGTGCGCCAGTGTGTTTGTGTGTGCGTGCCAAGGCATACATATATTATTATGTTTTTAATATGTGCACAATTGAGTTTGCAATGAAAAAGTGCACATTTTTCTCTGCATACATTTCATGTTTCTTACTCGTGTTTGTGCGAGTCTCCTTGTGCACATGAAAGCCTTTATGCAAATCTCAACCCATTTTCCCGCTCCTTCCCCTCACTTCATTGTTCTAAGATCTGATCACAGAGCTGTTGAAAGACTTTCCCCTACATTGCATTAGAAGACAGCACGGTATCACGCATCCCGTCTGGTTGTTGATGTGTTCTGCACCAAAAGGAAAGTTATGGAAACTTTAGTTTTCGAATTGAGTTTATACGGTGGTTCATGAAGCACAACAGCAGCAGTAGCAATATGATGACATGCCGGAGTCAAGCACAACACACAGAATGTGCTGTTTTCAATGGTTTGGATGTAACCTTCAGGACAAAATATGTTTATAGGATGAACATTCATTGCAGCTGAATAGATGTATTATCTGATATGCTTTTATCAATACCCGATGACATCACTGTTGGCACTGTTTGAATGGAAGATGTACGATTATCTTATCCAGCGTTTTTCCATACACCAGCACACCCTCTTCTCAGCACTAGTACAGTCATGTGCAGACTGCCCGATGCTGTTCTGGTGACAGGTTTGCCCCCTGAAAGGACCACCGCAAGCTGTTACCATCATGTCTCCTTCCACTCCCTCAAATCCTCTCCTTATGTCACTCCCCTTTCTTTCCGTCTTCTCTGTCTGTGTCTCTCTGTCTCGCTCTTTCGCTTTTTCTCTCTCTCGTGCCCGTCTCTCTCTCTCTCTCTCTCTCTCTCTCTCTCTCTCTCTCTCTCTCTCTCTCTCTCTCTCTCTCTCTCTCTCTCTCTCTCTCTCTCTCTCTCTCTCTCTCTCTCTCTCTCTCTCTCTCTCTCTCTCTCTCTCTCTCTCCTGTCCCCGTCTCTATCCACCATCTATTGGTGTGACATTTCGCCCCGTCTTTATGTCTTTGTGAAAGATACAATGGCACAGACTGGGGCCCTGGGCAACAACCCCAGAACCCTGCTTTATTAAACACACACACACACACACACACACACACACACACTGAAAGGGGTTCAGTTGGGCAAAGGTGGCAGACATAATTTCCGACTGCGCCAGTCACTATCCAGTTGGTTTTGTTGTGTGCAGCATTCGAGGTGTGATCCAGTGGTGTGTGTGTGTGTGTTGATGAGCGTTTGCGGCTCTGTAGAACCAAGCTGCTCGAGTGTGTGTTTATCGCAAATTCACCTGGTCTGACAGGTTTAAGTTGGCGTGCTTATCTCACACGCACTCTTGGAGACAGGCTGTTCAGGAGCAGCGGTGCACGCCCAGGTCCTCACATTAGCAACGTGTCAGGGTTCAACTCGGATAATACAGACGGATAGGCAGAAACGCCGTTTGTGTGAGTGTCCTTTGTTAGAAATGGCATTGCCAACCGTCAGTGAAATGCTCTGAGCGATTATCTGTTTCTAGTTGTCTGCCTCTGTATGAGATCATTTCGAGTTTAGACCGACCAATCAGGGCCATCCCTTCTCCGATCGGGCAGTCCATCTTGCCTGTCAATCCCAGACGTGTGAAATGCAACACTTCTAAATGTCGGTGATGCGTAGGGAGGTATGGAGGGTAGGAGATATAGGGTGTTTTGTTGGGGGTTGTTTGGTTTGAAAATGTTGTTCTCTTTTGCAATTTGCTGCTGTACGTCTCTTGAATGTTGGTGACAGCTGCCTCAAGCTAAAGATGCACAAAAACAGGCAATAAAACAAAAGTTGCTGCCACACATCACAGCAAAAAAAATACAGCCGCACTTTGGCTTGTATCAACCACAAGCGCAAAAAACGACAAATAAAATGGCAGTAAACACACCGAAAGAGAAACCCATCATCTTTCTCCGCCGATCAAGAGCCGGAAAACGACAGAGCGGTGCTGGAAGATGGACAGTTTGGAGACATAGTGGCGGGGAGGTTGGAGGTTGTGATAATGTGGTGTCAGCCGTGACAGATGAGGCGGAGTAGGCACAGATAGGGGAGTTATCAACCCCCTACTGACACACACACACACACACACCCTCCCCTAAAGCGACACCCATGATGTGTGTGTGTGTGTGTGTGTGTATGTGTGTGTGCGCGCGCAGTAAAGCGCGCCTAATGGGTGTTTCTTAGACAATGGAGTCATTAGAGCACTAGTCCTGGTGTGTGTGTGCCGTGCATGTGACAAACTAACGATGTATCGACGCCTGCCAGACACATTACCGCAGGCTTGGGTCCTACTGTGTGTGTGTGTGTGTGTGTGTGTGTGTGTGTGTGTGCTTCATACATCTCTATCCATATTCATCGTGCTGCCACCATATGGTGCCAATGCAGGGTGAAAAAGGCAGGGCTGGTGGTGGGATGGTAACGAACCATTCTTGCCTGCACCACAGCTGTACAAAACCTGCATTGATCCCACATCAATGGCTGGCTTACAGAGAGTAGATCTTCCAAGATGATACAAGGATGTTTTTATTGAAGTCATCTGATGTGTGTGATCCTTTAATACTATTGTAATGGTCTGCAAGAATGATGCCAGGTGCAGTGCCTTTTAGGATCTTGCACAATATCCACACTGCCTCTTAGACCTGGGGCTTATCCAATCACTTAAGGCCCTTACTAGTGATCTGACCTATTCTGTAAATACAGCGTTTGTGTACCGAGCTACAATATTGTTTTTCTTTGGTGCTATTCCATCATTTGTGTGTTTTTGTTGTGGTTTGGGGTCTGCACCTGCCTCGTTGTTCTTTGAAAGCCAAACATAACCCAAGACATGATGCATATTGACTATAGTTGAACGCAAAGTGGCGAACACTGCCCAATGGTGCACTTAATTTGCTTCAACAAAGTCAACGCCAACGTTTCGGCTTGAAAAAAGCCAAACTAATTACAGATTCCAGCGGGCCTTGGGCTGGCCCTTACCTAAGATATACTTGGTGACATGCCGTCCCCACCGTGTACTCCTCCATGCATTTCTCAGGAGGCACACCAGAACGCCACATGTCGGTACGCCCTTCTGTTGTCAGCTAGCGTGTTGTCAGCTAGCGTGTTGCCCACTGTGCGGGGGAATGCTGCCGTGTGAGAATCCTGAGACAATAATTGGCTGTTGCAGCATGGCAGGTGTCGCGACGGACCGACTGCTGATGTACACACCATGGCGTTGGGGGGGTTGTTGGAACGTCGCTCAACCCAAGCTCCTCATGTTGTACCTGAAAAACATCATGTGACCAACCATGGCTCCTCATGTTGTACCTGAATCACATCATGTGACCAACCATGGCTCCTCATGTTGTACCTGAATCACATCATGGGACCAACCATGGCTCCTCATGTTGTACCTGAATCACATCATGTGACCAACCGCAGCTCTATATTTTGTACCTGAATCACATCGTGTGAGCAGCCACCACAGTGTCCAACACTGTTATGACAATCCTTAAGCAAAGCATGTGATGTGCAGCCAAAGCATGTAGAGATGGCCATAACTGTTTTGATCCTCCTTCTGGATCAAACCCTGTTCTTGCTTTTCATCGTCACGTATCTGAGACCAAACCTTGTGGAGTGGGATTCCAGCAGTTGCATCTCAAGCTGTCAAAGTCCGGAAAGGAGGGATCCTGTTATTTTATTCCTAGATTATCTGAAGGTCAACACTGCCATGTTGTTGTTATTCCTTCATGCGAAGCGTCTCAGTCATTTCCATAGCATGTCACTCCTGAAGGGAGCTGAACTGACATTAGTCCATTAGGGAATTATAGGCTCAATGGTTGTAGAGAACCATATTCATATTCTGTAGTCATTAAATTAAATGAAGTGTGGAATGGAGAGATGCCAATGTCTTTATTGTCTTGTGTTCTTAATCTGTTGACTTAAGGGTTGTGTCCCATGTCGTGGGCGTCGGCTTTAAACACACCGAGTCCTTTCACTGACAAGCCCCGACCATTGGCAGTTGTTATCCAATTATATCGTCCGTTTCGTTGCCAAAAAACCTGCAAAAAACACCTGTGTACCTCTGGCACCCACACAGACACGGGTCCATGTCATGGCCTGTTTAAACTCCCAAAGCAGGACCACTGCCACATGGCTGAGTTTCTGACAGATTGACAGTCCTTTTTCATCTATTTGATTAAACCGCTTGCGTATCGTCAGTCCACAGCCCGGGGTTGCCCTGTTCTAGGCTTAGCCATAAACTGGTTTTCAGGTACAGCTCATAACTGCACACACGTACACACATGTACACACGTACACACACGTACACACGTACAAACACAAGTACAAACACAGGTACACACACGTACAAACACGCGTACAAACACACGTACACACGCGTACAAACACACGTACACACGTACAAACACACATACACACACGTACGCACAAGGCATTACAAGAGGCTATGCTTGCTCGGTAGCATCTGACGCGCCTCGCCACACGACCACAAGACAGATGTGGCAGGCCGGCGGGGGGGAGGGGGTGTGTGTGTGAATGTAGGCCTCACACAATCAAACTACGTGCGTGGGATTTACATTCGATGATCTGCCCTACTAGGCTGAGATAATCTCTGGTGACTACTGCACACCGGCTGATTTAACGTTAACAGCCGAAAAAATGATAACCTCGTACCACCGTTTATGGTCCGCTTAGTCTTTCGGGAGACTCCTCTATCCAAAGTGACACTGAATACACACACATCCATAAGGAGAAGACGCAGGTTACGACGTCTTGCTAAAGAATCAGTGTCGGACACAGAACCTGCCAGCTGGCAGTTGAAACCCCTACTGGTTACTACTGGTTACGACTGGTTCACGGCCACACAGAGAACCCGACCCAGTGGGTCCAGCAGGTCGCGGCTGGTTCCCACCGAGCCAAAGTGTTGTTTGTTGTGGTACATCCAGCCAGGCCGCTAGGGCAGGGACAAGGGCGAATAAATGCATTGGCAGCACTGCTTGGAACGAGCTTCCAGTCACCAGCCAGCCAGTCACCAGCCAGCCAGCCAGCCAGCAGTCTCCCAGGCCTTGCCAAACTGACGGTGGGACTTCAGCCGAGTCTGCTCTGCCAACCCCAGCCTTTGCAAGTCCTACCGTTTGAAAATTTAATTCAGTAAGCATACATGTTCTTGGAATTGGATTTAAACATTACCTCTGAATTTCTCTCTCTGACTCTCTCTCTACTTGCACTTTTTATTCCGGTATCTTCTTAAGACAATGAATAATGTGTTCTTTCACCGAAACGGTTACTGGTTATGTGTCATGATATTTAGTTTTGTTAGATGGGTCATCCCCGAACAACGTCCTGCTTTCCTTTGTGGGGAAATCAAATGCATAAACCATCCCTATTTCACTCACTAGGTATCCTTGCCTCGTTGTTGTCTATCCTTATTGTTACATAGCAATTAGCGAGGACCCCGCAGAGCAGAGTCCACATCCACTCAACTGCCCGAAGCAAGTCTAGCCCTTACTTTTCATATTCTTAGCGCGGTACCCAATAAAGAAAGATAATCATATAATTCTTTAACAAAACAAAACCTAAGGGCCACCACTGTAGGGGATACGTAAACACATTATACAGGGGGGATAAAAGAAAAAGTAAAAAAAAAAAGACCAATTACACCAAATGTCCCAATATAAATGCAATTATATTTTTGGCCCCTAGCTGTAGGACTTCTCGAACCTCAGATGTTTGTGGCTTTATTTATGAGGACGAGGTGTTGGGACGCGCCCCAGGGGCGGAAGCCCTCCTTGTTCCGCTCCAGCGACCTCGGAGCGTAACACAACAAACCACAGTGGAAGTCCTCTGGGGGGGGGGGGGGGGGGGGGGAGATTGTCTTTGGTGTATGTGGTGTATGTGCTCACTGTTTTGTTTGAGGGTGTCCTGGCCAGCTGCCAGCTCTCTCTGCGATACTGATAATACTCTCTCCTTCTCTTCCACTTAGAGCGCCGCCGTGTCCCGTATCTCTTCCTCTCTCAAGCTCACGTTCATGCACGTACATTTCTATCTCTTAATCCCTTTCTTGGCCATGTATCACTTTTCAGTGTTACCCATTTCTCTTTGTAGCAGTACACTTGCCACCTCCGTCCGTTTGTCTGTCTGTTCCTTCTTCCAACCTCTGTCAGCGTTAGTTCCTGCTATTGGTTAAAAACAAAAAAAGAGAGCTAAAAATGTGCTCCAACTGAATCCTATTAAAGTGTGCTTTCCTCCATAATGGCCGGTCCCATGTGAACAGCAGATTAACTACCATCCCTGTTCCTCATTTTTAATACCAAAAAACCCTGCAGCACTTTGGCTGACAAGGCCAGCTGACGTACGTGTGTGTGTGTGTGTGTGTGCGTGTGCGTGCGTGTGTGCGTGTGTGTGTGTGAGACGGAGAGAGAAAGTGAGCGAGCGCTTTTGTGACGTCATCTTCATATCGTATCATCCTCATGTTCCATCCTGTAACGAGCATCAAACATCGTTGGAGTCAGTGATTTGAACCACGGTGTAACATCAGTCAGGAGCTGCACAGCTCGTTGCAGAACATTGCTCAGTTTAATCTCTCGCTTTTGCGTTCTTTGCTTCAAGTTATTGCACGGGACACACACACAGGCAAAGACAGACGCACACACGCACTCGCACACGCACAGTGTTGACATGGAGGAGTATTAGAACTCTGATTGGTCTCATCTGGTTTCAACAGCGTGATTAATTACTTGCTCCGCATTGTTCTGTACACACACTCGTTACTGTTTCTGTTCCTCTGTCTTATCACGTAAAAGTGAACTGATCTCTACCGAACCACCTGCTTATTTTATTAAAGTTTGAGAATGGCTATCTGTATTGTATCGTATCCGCCCTGACATTGAAGGAAAGAAACACTGTTCTCTGCGTGTGTGTGTCACCATATGTGACGTTATTCAGAGGGTGTTTAGGACTGAATACTATGGTTAACCATGATGGTGAATATGTGCTCACAATTTGGAGTTCACATCATCCAATCATGGCCGTGTATGTGTTTTATTTCTCTCATGACGGCTAAGCAGTTTGAAAGAGAAGGCTATCTCTCTGTCACTCCCTCGCTCTCTCACTCTCTCTCTCTCTCTCTCTCTGTCACTCTCCCTGGTTTAACATGAAGCAGACTCTCAGTGATCCATCTTATCTGCTCCGAGCAAGGGACCAGATCGCACAAACATGTCCATCACAGTGAACATTGTGCGTGTGTGTGTGTGTACATCGTGTGTGTGCTTGGATGGCAGCTTTTCAATGAGTCACAACTTTACACTGCTGACTGGCTGCTTCCCTTTCCTATACAGGACATGTGTGTGTATGTTTGTCTTTGTCTTTGTGTGTGTGTGTATGTATGTGTGTGTGTGTGTGTGTTCATACGGGAGTGTGTCCTATTGGAAATGGTGCCCCTCAACTGAAGGACGTTGACAACTGTGTGAGTGTGTGTCTGTGGGTGCGTGCGTGCGTGTGTTTGTTCTGATGGATTAATGATGTTCAGGTGTGCTGGCAACACGTTCTCAGCTGTGTGAGACAAAACATAGCATAGGCCCCTCGCTCCCTAACCTGCTGACTACAGCTTAGCTTTGGAGCCATTCGGCCGATGACTAGTTTAGCTTTTGACGCAACACTCAACGGCTAGTTTAGCTTCGTAGCCCCACTCGATGGCTAGTTTAGCTTTGTATCAAGGTCTGAAGGCTACTGGTTAAGCTTGTAATAATGCCCCAGCTGCCTTTTTTAGCTTTGTAGCAACGTGCAAGCTGGTTAGATTTGTAGAAACACCCGACAGCTAGTCTCGCTAAGTAGCAACGCGCCCCCGGCTAGTTTAGCTTTGTAGCAACGTCCGACGGCTAGTATAGCTTGTAGCAACGCAATGGTCGGCTAGTTTAGCGTTGTAGTATTGCACCGGTCAGCTAGTTTAGCTTCGTAGCGACTTGTCTGCTGGCTAGTTAGCTTTAGGTCACTTTAATCTTTAAAGGGTATCCAGCGAGGAACGCTACGCTGGGTTATTGACCAGGTATACGCTGTCAACCCTGTCCGGGATTTAGCCCCCCCCTCCCCCCAAATTTTGATTCACAGGTACTTTCTCAAATAGCATTTTCCATGCAGTTAGCAGTTAGCTAGACAGCGGGCACAGCGGGCTAGGCATGCTAGCTGTCATGGTGGAACTGGAGGGCCCACTGAAAACAGGAAGCAGCTGAATCAACATCCTGCCCAGGCAGGATTGGATTGGGGGGGGGGGGGGGAATACAAGCGGCCATTTGTAAGATTACCCCCAGCCCCCTCCCCCCCCCACCAACCCCCAACAATAACCCCCTTTGTGATGTCAGACCACAAGAATACACTGGGGATTTTCACACACGCCCGCACGCGCGCACACACACGCACACTCTGATATTACGCCTGGCTAGTTATCAGTGGCCACTAGTTAGTCTGCTCTCCAAGCAACATCTAGTGAGACGGAGCGGACCAGTCTACTTAAGACACACTGGTCTCCATGGATTCTGTCGCTCTCTCTCTCTCTCTCCCCCTCTCTCCGGCTCTCTCTCTCTCTCTCTCTCTCTCTCTCTCTATGGGGTCAGTGTCGGTCGGCCTGACACAGATTGCTGCTGATGAATTAGTAAAGGCTAACAGGGGGTTCTAAATGGAGCAGGCGGCTCTCTCTCTATCGCCGGCCGTCAGAGTCCTCTCTGGCCTACTTAACCAGCCCCGGGTCACCAAGCACTCTGAGGTGTGTGTGTGTGTATGTGACATGACTTTTGATGGTAAGATAGAACAGGGCCTCTTGTGTGTCTGGACTTGGCAAGAAAAAGTGTGTGTGTGTGTGTGTGTGTTTGTGTCTGTGTGTGCTACCGTTTTGCCCCAGCTCAAAGACGTAGAAGAAGAAAAGGTTAGGACCGGTTGTGTGTCCGCGTTAAGTACGTCCTTGGGTAGAATGAAGCGGCAGCTCTGTGAGGAAGCGGAACACACACAGTAACACACACACACTGAGGCACGCAAACGCACACACACAAACAGAAACACACATGCACAAACTGAAGCGCGCACATACACACAGAAGGACATACGCACGCACGCACGCAGACACTCACACACAGAAATCCTGCACGCACTAACACACTCAAACATACACACGGAAAGCCTGCATGCACTCACACACTCGCGCAAGCACATAAGCAGATGTGCACACAGACACATACACACACACACACACACACGACGGGGGGCATTGGCACAGCAGATGCTGCTGGCTTCATTATGAAGCAGCATCGTGGCTCCAGCTGGCGGGGGTCTTTAATACTTTACAGGTCAGCACAGATCAACAGCTCTTAACACTTTACTAGCTAACTGAATTTCCACCTGCTCAAGTTTTCTTTAGCGGCGAAAAAAAGAGGCACTTTGACACGTAATACGTGACACACTGCTCAGTTGATCCTTTGGCACGAGGCCAAATAATTAAGAAACCGTTGTGTTTTCAGAACCGAGGGCTGATTCCCCGAAACCGCATCGGTGGCAGGACGGACGTGACATCATGTTTTTTGGGATTATTGCGTACGAAAGACTTAGTACGCAATGTACACAAAGTACACAATGCGGGTGAAAGTACCCAGACAACTTACACACACGCTCTGTGTTTTTCGCCCCGTTATAACACAACAAGATTCCACCTCTTGTTTGGCCCGTCCTACAAATACGAACTGTGATCCGGACTCCCCGTGTGTTTGGGTTGTGACGTTCATGTTGATCGCCTTTAACGCCAGGTCGACATTATGCTCGCAGTTGGCGTCAAATGGTTCTACATAACATCTCCGTTAGTTGCGTGTGAGGAATAGGAGTTTAGGTAAGCGTCCAGAACATTGAGTCAGTGCTCTGGAAGAGGGGGTCTCCTTCTAGCCTGGCCTGGCTGTGAAGGGAGGCTGTTCGTTCCAGACTGGGGCCAGCCGTGTTGTGGCTGGATGTGGTCGTCTGCCCTACATCGTTAGCATGACCCAGTGAACCCGCTGTCTTCGGGCAATGGAAGATGCACACTGTAAAATCATACACACACTAACGGTCACACACAGACACACGCGCACACACGCACACACACACGCACACACACTCGCTGTACACGTATAGACACACGCTATATACACATCTACACCCATGCTGTTTTACACACACACTGTAACAGAAACACACACTATCAGAAACACACTGTTCAAAAAAAACACACTGCACACACGCACACACTGTACACAGTCACTGACACAAAAAATGTACACAGAGTACGCATTCACACACAATGGTTATGGGTGGAGTCCTTTAAGGGGAGGGTGCGCATCATTGTACCCGAGTGTGTGTGTGTGTGTGTGTCTCCGTTGACATTAAGTCTGCTGTCAATCAAACGTCAAGTCTAATGAGCGCTCCCTCTCTCTCGCTGTCTCTCTCTCCCCACTCCATCGTCGGTTTGACAAGAGTCTACTGTCAAGGAACAGATTTGCTCTCTAGCTGCCATGGCGGTTTACTGTAGTGTGTGTGTGTGTGTGTGTGTGTGTGTGTGTGTGTGTGTGTGTGTGTGTGTGTGTGTGTGTGTGTGTGTGTGTGTGTGTGTGTGTGTGTGTGTGTGTGTGTGTGTGTGCACTGTGTTGATGTCTGAATGTGTGTTGAAGTATGAGTGTGTTGATGTGTGTGTGTGTTGATGTGTGTGTGTGTTGTTGTGCGTCACTGTACAGTCCCCTGACCAGGTGTTGTTGTGTTGCAGACGCCTTTGTGAACAGCCAGGAGTGGACCCTGAGTCGGACCGTCCCAGAACTCAAAGTGGTGAGTGCTCACCAACGTACACCTGCACGCCAACCACGAGCGCGTACACACACAGACATGTGACCACAAGCACACACAGAGACACATTACTGCACACGCACGCACGCGCACGCACGCACGGACGCGCACACACACACAAAGGCTCTCACACACGTAGACGGAAGCAGAAGCGACTGTCTCGAGCACATAGCACAGATGCATCAAACACAACGTGATTATTGAAGTATTTATTATTCATATTCCACCCGAGGGTCTGGTCCTGTTTAAAAACCTGT